>NW_021182241.1:0-915 GCF_002162155.2 Triticum dicoccoides | reverse complement strand
ACTTGCCTGCAATGTTGATGAAGATGATTCGCACTCAAAACTCTTGATAGATCTAATCGTCATACTCCGGTCAATCTATCGTAGGCAAGCAATAGTAACCACACAATAAGTACTCATCTAATGCACAGGGAAAAATCGAACAAGAGAACGAACCAGAAAGTTCAACTTAAGAACTCCGGTTGCAAAGAAAGAACGAGCCGAACAAACGACGAAAAACAAACGGCGGAAGAAAACAACTCGGTTCTAGCAAGTTGAATCTAGGTCAAAATTTTACTGTAGCAAAAGCTTGTTCAAGTTGATTAGACGAAACGGCGGTTTCGAGATGAAACTCCAGGCGCTTGAATCACCTGATTCCGATAAACGAGCGAGAAGATAAACTAGAACGAAGATCGGATCTGAGATCGCGATCGCGGAATAAATCCGACGAGAAGAAAAATAAGAACGGTTATACGAACAGACATCGTTAACCGGGAAATAATCGGTGATCACGTTCGTTGAGACGAACGGTCCGAAAAAAAGAACGAAAACCAATCTAGGGTTTTCGGAAAAGAGATCGAACGAAAAACCGATCTAGAACACCGGAACGGTTTAGCGAAAAATTGGAAAGAAAACGAATCGGTAGAGAAGAAAAGAATCGGAACGGTTTATAAGAAAAACCGAACCGAGGGAAAGAAGAGACGCGGCGCGGTACCTCCGGCGAACGGCGGCGACGGCGGCGTTGACGCAGGGCGGCGGTGGCGCGGTGACGCATGGCGGCGGTGGCGGCACTAGGGCGCGGGGTTGGACGGCGTTGGGCGCGGCGGCGATGCACAAGGGCGGCGGCGCAGGTGAGAGGCGCGGGGTGAGGCGCGGCTTGGGTGGTGCGGCGGCGCGGCGTGGGGTGTGGCGGCGCGGCGTGGGGCGGCGGAGAGGAGA
>NW_021182240.1:0-1129 GCF_002162155.2 Triticum dicoccoides | reverse complement strand
GTCACAGTACCCATGTTTGGCAAAGTACTTATCGACGTTGGTAAATGTACCTTCATCATTGTCGTCATCGTACTGATCTTGTGCCATTTGCATGTCCGGATCCTGTGCCATAGGGATGTCCGGCATGTCCGGTAGCGTTGCGGCGTTCTTGCCATGGCTTGGCGCCGGCACGACTCGCGGTCTTGTCTGTGGGGTGGTGTCCCCCGCCCCCAAACAAATTTGGCTCTTCGGCCAAAGCAGGGGCCAGCCTACGCAGGCGCTGAGAGTCATCTCATCTTCTTCGTCGGCCCCAGCGGGTCGAATCGGAGGTAACAGCTCATCACAACCTGGCAACACCCGAACCAGTTCAACCCTATACACTGTGAGTGGCATCGGATTACCGTGGAACACGGGGTTGCCCGGTTGAACGATTCTGCCCTTGGTGACATCGACCAACTCACCGCCCACGAAGTGCAGGAGAGTGCAAGGAACATCGGCGGCGCCCTGCAAAAACATGTAGGGCGTCAGGGATGCCCAGTCAAAGGCAAGGAGATGAAGTCATCGGCCGAGAGGCTTAGTTACCATGATGCCGTTGAGCTCGGCTAATGTTGAGGCACCGCCAACGGCGGGCGTGCAACTGACGGAGGGACCGCTTGCTGGCGAGGTGCCGGCCGGCGTACACCCAGGTGCGTTAAGCTCCAATGCCCGTGCCGGCGCCGGAGACACGAATACCGCCTCCGCCAGAGACACCAATGGCGCTGCCTGACACACCAATGGCGCCGCTTGTGCATTGTGCTAGTTGCTGGACGTGAAGCTGGGAACCGGGGGAGGCCCCTGTTGGCCGCCCGCAATCCACGTCGTCAGCCCCTGAATCAACGTAGGCACCATGGCAGTGAGCGTCGTTCCCAGTTGTACTTGCACTTGCTCTTGGATAATCTCCGGAATCCGCGCCACTTGTGCCTTGAGTGCTTCAACCTCGCGCGACTGGCTTTCCGAGCTGGTCTTTTTCTCCTTTCGCCCACCAGCGGTATAGTATGACGACCATTTTGTGGACAAGCCTTTGTCGGCCACACGACCAGCTGACGTCGGCTTACTGAGCTTATCCTTGTTTTTCATTACGTTCAACGCCCTATGTCACATCCCTAGTTCT
>NW_021182239.1:0-1284 GCF_002162155.2 Triticum dicoccoides | reverse complement strand
GAGCCTCTCGACGCTGATGACTGGCTTCGCAGTATCTCTCACAAACTGCGTTCCGCGCTGGTAGCGGAGGCTGACAAGGTCACCTTTGCTGCATATCATCTTGAAGGCCCCGCCAGTCTATGGTGGGAGAATTATGGAGCTATGCGCCCGGCGGGCCATGTCACTACTTGGGCTGAGTTCAGTGAGGCTTTCCGTGAACATCACATTCCGGAGGGTCTCATGGACCGTAAACGTGAAGAATTTTGCAGTTTCACCCAAGGCCGGCTTTCTGTGGATGCTTACAGCAGGGAGTTTGGTAATCTCGCACGATATGCAACCGAGGAAGTGTCTACCGATGCCAAGAAGCAAGCAAGGTTCCGTAAGGGCCTTAGTCCTGAGCTTCGCCGCGACCTCCGTTTGCATGAGTGCACATCCTTCCAGAAACTTGTCAACAAAACCATCAGTGCTGAAACTGGTCAGACTGACTATGACGCAACACGCAAGCATGGCCGTGATATGGGTTCCTCATCCGGTGCTGGTCCTCAGAAGCGCCGCGTGTGGGTACCCAACACCGCCCTGCCACCCAGGTTCACACCGAGGCCATCCTTCCAGGCGCCTCGCCCCGTTCAACAGTCTGCTCCAGCCAAGCCCTATGGGGGTCCAACTAACAATGCTCCTCCACGTACCAGTTCCGTGACTTGTTTCAAGTGTGGGGAATCTGGCCACTATATGCGTGAGTGTCCCTAGACCAACCCCAACCAGTCTGCTAAAGCTGTTGGCCGTGGCAAGCCGACAGGAAAAATATTCCACGCCAAGCCGGTCACCGCTTCACATGGCCATGTCAACTGTATCTCTGCCGAAGAAGCTCAAGAGGATCCCAACGTCGTTCTCGGTACGCTTCTTGTCAATTGCCACCCGGCATCTGTTCTTTTCGATACAGGAGCCTCTCATTCTTTTATATCTGAAAATTATGCTCGTTTGCATAACGTCGCATTCGGTGATATGCCAACCTCTATGGTAATTCAAACTCCGGGATCCAAATGGCAAACTTCTAGAGTAAGCCATGGAAATGAAATCCAAGTCGACAGACTTGTTTTCCTTGCCTCTTTGATAGCCCTTAAATCTTCAGATATTAATATCATTTTGGGTATGGACTGGATGTCAGCTCATCAAGCCAAAATTGATTGCTTCTCTAGGACTGTTCAACTCACCCATCCTTCGGGGAAGATAGTCAATGTCTTGACCCGAATAGCCAAGCGACAATTATATTCTCTTAACGCCAGCCCTTTGCCAGACCTTGAGGAC
>NW_021182238.1:0-947 GCF_002162155.2 Triticum dicoccoides | reverse complement strand
GGCAACACAGAAAGGAACACAATCAATGCAATGCACAATATGATGCATGATCATGACATGGCAAAAAGAATGTGTTTTGGGCTAATGCAACTAGCAACAGATTAAATGAAGTTGGTTTGAATATAAAATTCAAATTCAAACTCCATATGTGATTAATAAATGCCCTTTAATTGATTTGTGCTAAACAGCAGCTATAAGTTATTCTAACATGCATGAAAATGGTACAGATGGATTCCTTGAATTTTTCTGATAATTTTTCATATATAATTTATTTAATTTGGAGTTACGGTTAATTTTCTATGATTTATTGAAGTTTTAGCTATTTTCTGGAAATAATAAATCATTTAAGAATTATTTAAATTCCAGAAAACATTTACTGCGTCAGCAGTGCGTCACCGTGACGTCAGCAAGTCAACAGGGGTCGGTCAGGGTCAAACCTGACATGTGGGGTCCACACGTCAGTGACTAACTAACTAACCTAATTTTAATTAGAGCCTGGGCCCACATGTCAGTGTCAGCAGGGGGGTAATTAGTTAAAATAAACTAAACTAATTAACAGGGGGGGCTGGCCCCACCTGTCATCGACCCAGGGGGGGGGTCAAACCCCTGGTCAACAGGGCCTAACCCGCCGGCGGTGAGTCGCCGGCGAGGCCGAGGCGGCGGAGGCCTTCGGGTTTCGTGCTCCGACGACCAAACGGACGGAGGAGGGGCTCTACGCGTAGCTGGGAGTCGCCCGCATCCATCTGTGCAAACGGCAGGGGCTGAGGTGGCCCGAGCTCACCGGAACGGGGCCCGCGGCGGCGACCGGAGTTCGGGCCAGCACGGGCACGGGGCTACGCTTGGCGAGCGAGCGAGCTGAGAGGCTGGGCAGCACCTGCTAGTCATGGGGAGCACTAAGAGCAGCTCAGTGGGGCCAGGGGAGCACGGAGGCTATGCGTGCAGCAGCA
>NW_021182237.1:6732-8954 GCF_002162155.2 Triticum dicoccoides | reverse complement strand
TCTGCTTTCGGCCGCGTACGCAACGTGCAGGTGTGCTATGGGCGATGGGCCCAGACCCCTGTGCGCTTAGGTTTAGACCGGCGTGCTGGCCTCTCTGTTGAGCCTAGGTGGGGCTGCGACGTGTTGATCTTCCGAGGCCGGGCATGACCCAGGAAAGTGTGTCCGGCCAAATGGGATCGAGCGTGTTGGGTTATGTGGTGCACCCCTGCAGGGAAGTTAATCTATTCGAATAGCCGTGATCTTCGGTAACAGGACGACTTGGAGTTGTACCTTGACCTTATGACAACTAGAACCGGATACTTAATAAAACACACCCTTCCAAGTGCCAGATACAACCGGTGGTCGCTCTACCTCAGGGATATGAGGAGGGGATCGCCGGGTAGGATTATGCTATGAGATGCTACTTGGAGATGCTACTTGGAGGACTTCAATCTACTCTCTTATACTTGATGCGAGACGGAGGCTGCCAGAAGCGTAGTCTTCGACAGGATTAGCTATCCCCCTCTTATTCTGGCATTCTGCAGTTCAGTCCACTGATATGGCCTCCTTACACATATACCCATGCATATGTAGTGTAGTTCCTTGCTTGCGAGTACTTTGGATGAGTACTCACGGTTGCTTTCTCCCCCCTTTTCCCCTTTCCTTTCTTCCTGGTTGTCGCAACCAGATGTTGGAGTCCAGGAGCCAGACGCCACCGTCGACGACGACCCCTACTACACCGGAGGTGCCTACTACTACGTGCTGCCCGCTGACGACGACTTGGAGTAGTTAGGAGGATCCCAGGCAGGAGGCCTGCGTCTCTTTCGATCTGTATCCCAGTTTGTGCTAGCCTTCTTAAGGCAAACTTGTTTAACTTATGTCTGTACTCAGATATTGTTGCTTCCGCTGACTCGTCTATGATCGAGCACTTGTATTCGAGCCCTCGAGGCCCCTGGCTTGTATTATGATGCTTGTATGACTTATTTTATTTCTAGAGTTGTGTTGTGATATCTTCCCGTGAGTCCCTGATCTTGATCGTACACATTTGCGTGCATGATTAGTGTACGATTGAATCGGGGGCGTCACAAGTTGGTATCAGAGCCGACTGCCTGTAGGAATCCCCCTTCCACACTCCTTGGCTGAAGTCGAGTCTAGACATTACAAAAACTTTTACTAACTTGGCTGTGTGCCTTACGGGCCCACGTCGCCATCGGGTGGTACTAGGATCTTTTACTCCTCGACCTTTACTCTGGGACTCTGAATTCTTTTCTACTCGGGTTAAACGAATTTACTAACTCTAACATTAGGATCCCGTTACCACGTTCACCCCGAAGTTGGATAAGCCATAGTTATTCTGTAGGATAGCATTTTGAATAGTGCCCATGTTGTCATTTGACTCCATTGAAACATCTTTGTTTTCAGATGGAACCCACGAGGCAGGTCGTGCGCCACACTGCGGCCATTGGTGCCTCAGGATCACCTGCTGTGCTAGCTGATATGATGACCTATCTGGGTTATCGCTGGCACCCTGAGTACACTGTCTACGAGGAGTACCAGGACTTTAACCAGGAGCAGTACCGTGCCATCGTCCACCTCTACTCTCGGGAGTATGAGTCCACTACCGTGCTGCACACCGCTCATGGTGTTGGAGTGACCATCGAGATGGCAGTCCACGATGCGGCTCATGCTGCTCTGACACGTCTTCATGGAGAGTATCAGGCATTGGACACTTCCCCTTTCAGGCACATTCCTATCGCATCTGACGTTGGTGCGGAGGGATACTACACTGCCGCCTACTCCACCGTCACCCGAGAGCCCTTCCACCATCAGCGCCTGGTTCTGCATGCTGATGGGCTGGACCGAGCTAACAGAGCTCTTCGCCACGAGTTGTACACCACTCGTCAGCACCTTTACAGGGCTCTGACGCGGTTGCACCCCTTTGTCCGGTCTGGACAGCTGCCGCGTTCTGCGATCTACCCAGCCAGGACCGTGATGCCCCACGGTGTCGGATGGCCAGAGGTGGGAGGCTACTCTCCCGCACTTGGTCCTCTTCTGCCACCTGAGCGTCGGGTTCTACACCAGAGTATCCGCGGCCCCCAGGCCACTGACGTGGAGGACTATCCGTTGCCTCACTACCAGCTATCAGGTTACAGCTACCTTCACAGTACCTCCTGGGACTGATGTAGTCTTGCTCATTAGTCTTAGATGCACTCGCGAGCCTGCGTGCCGCCTATGATGACTTA
>NW_021182237.1:0-1369 GCF_002162155.2 Triticum dicoccoides | reverse complement strand
CGCCCCGACGCACCGTCCTGGCCACCCCCCCTTGCTCGCCGCCGTATGGGCAGCTCCTGCCGGCCCGCGTCGCCGGTGGCGCCTTGCTGCTCCCCCGTCAATGTTTCCCCTCCGGTGGCCGCCCGGCCTTGCCCCGGTCCCCCTCGCCCCGGCGGTTTGGGCGAATGCCCAGTCGGGCGCCCGCAACCGCGCCCGATCGGCCCCCTTGGCCACTGCCGTGTGGGGCCCGATACCCTCTGGGCCACAGACACATGGGGCCCGCCCCCAGAACGCAAAAAAAATAAAAAAAATGAAAATAATAATAATAATAAAAATAATAAAATAATAAATAATAAAATAAATAAAAACAATAAATATAATTAATAAAATTAAAATGATTTAATAAAATTATTAATTAATTAATTAATTAATTAAGTTAATTAATCCGGTTTAATTAAATTAATTAACTAGTACAGTTTAATTAAACTGTAATTAGATTAACCTAAACCCTAATTAACTTAAATAGAGAATGACAGGTGGGTCCCACTGGACCCACATGTCAGGGTTGACTCAGTCAACCCCTGTTGACTGCTGACGTCAGCATGACATCATGCTGACGTCATAAAGACTTTTTTTCGAATTAATTAAATAAATAATTAAATTCCAAAATTGTTAAAATCTTTTAAAAATCATATCTTTTAATCCGTAACTCGGATTAAAATATTTTCAACATGAAAGTTGCTCAGAACGACGAGACGATTCCGGATACGCAGTCCGTTCGTCCGCCACACACCCCTAACCTATCGAACTCGCAACTTTTCCCCTCCGGTTCATCAGTCCGAAAACGCGAAACACCGGGAATACTTTCCCGGATGTTTCCCCCTTTCGTCGGTATCACCTACTACCGCGATTGGGCACACCTAGCATCGTTACTTGTCACGTCATGCATCGATATGCATTTGTTTGCATGGTATTCATTGTTTCTTCCCCCTCTTCTCTCCGGTAGACTACGAGACCGACGCTGCTGCTGCCCAGTTCGACTACGGAGTTGACGACCCCTCTCTCTTGCCAGAGCAACCAGGCAAGCCCCCCCCTTGATCACCAGATATCGCCTATTCTACTCTATACTGCTTGCATTAGAGTAGTGTAGCATGTTACTGCTTTCCGTTATACCTATCCTGATGCATAGCCTGCCCTTGTTACCACTGTTGATACCTTTACCTGCAATCCTATATGCTTAGTATAGGATGCTAGTATTTCCATCTGTGGCCCTACATTCTTGTCAGTCTGCCTTGCTATACTATCGGGCCGTGATCACTTGGGAGGTGATCACGGGTATATACTATACATACATACATACTATACAGATGGTGACTAAAGTCGGGTCCGC
>NW_021182236.1:0-1205 GCF_002162155.2 Triticum dicoccoides | reverse complement strand
AATTTCAAACAAATTTGAAATTAGAACCAAAAAGAATTCAAGAGGAATATACAATATATATTCAATATCATCGGATGACCATATACAATTTTGAACAAGTTTCCATACATAATTTAATGCATATAAAGTTCTACGTCCTCGTAATGGTGTTCTCCTTTAGGATGGAGGACTTCCCTCCTGAACCATCCAGCTAGTTCCTCTTGAAGTGGTCGGAAGCGAGCTTCTGGACTAAGCATCATCCGGAGGTTATTCCTCTGAGCATTGGTATCACTCGGAACCCGCTCAGAGGTGTATCTCCGGATCATCTCACAGACATAGTATGCACATAGATTGGTCCCCGCTGGCTGAATATCCTCACCATTCTTAGCCTTTGCCCTTTTGAATTCTAGCTCTTTTTTGAATTCACCGACCTTTGTATCTACGAACCGTCTCCAAACCCTACAAGGCAAAGAAAATTAAATGAACAAGAGAGTTATTAGTTACTTGATATTAGGAAATGAACGAAATAGGCCGATCGATATAGAGCGCAAATGAATGAAAATAATTACTTCTGCAGCATTCTTCTCATGTCGACCCAAAGCTTTGGATCCTTATTCAGAGAGTCGTGGACGAGACATTCTGAGGTGTCAACTTTAATTACTAGCAGAATCCAGTGGAACCTGCGGACACGATACATGCACAGTACGTCATGCATAACTCATCGATTAGCCGGCCACATACCATGCATGGAGCAAACAAAAGAGAATGTGCTCAAGACAGAAACACTCACCCAAAATGGTAAGGAAATAGAATATCACTTTTGAGTTCCTGCTTTGTAAGAAACTGCCACAGGTCTGCCTCCATGTCGGCGGGGTGATGCTCCAACACATATCCATTAACGATGTGTGGGTCAATGAACCCAACATCATGGATGTTCCTTACTCTGCATTCCTTAATCTTCATTCTGCATGTATAATAGCGGACACAACAATATAGTTAGGACATATATATAGTGCAGGCAATATGAACGAGATGGGGTAGAAATAAATCACTTACAGAACGTAGCAACTGATGATAGATTTGTCGAGCTCGCGCAGATTGAAAAGCTGGAACAATTCACTCAGATGAATTTGTACATAGTAATGTTTGAAGTGATGCTCATATCTAACTTCCGCATAAATATATTCTTTGGCGTTTTTATTTTTTATGTAACCCTTGTACCATTT
>NW_021182235.1:0-1045 GCF_002162155.2 Triticum dicoccoides | reverse complement strand
GCCTCCAGTAAGCTACAAACACCAGAAACTACTTGCAACTCCTGGACAGAGGACTAGGGTGAATAAGAAGTCGAGCAGGGTCATATTTCAGGGCCCAATGCATGGTAGTAGCTGAATCATGGATCACAAACACAGAACTCAGTTCCTAAGGACGGCTTCAATGAGACAACCCACCATGTACTCCTACATGGCCTCTCACCGACACCTTTTACCAAATCGTGTTCACACACTTAGCTCACACATAGTAGGACATGTTCACACACCTCTGATTCATCCTTGATGAATCAGACCTGACTCAACTCTAAGCAGTAGCAGGCATGACAAACAAGCATGAATGAGTAGGCACATCAGGGCTCAAACAACTCCTACTCATGCTAGTGGGTTTCATCTATTTACTGTGGCAATGACAGGTCATGCAAAGGATAAAGGGGTTTAGCTACCGCAGCAAGTAACAGATGAATCGGTGTTGTCCTAATGCAGTAAAAGAGAGCAGGAGCGAGAGAGTAGGATTGTATCGGAATGAACAAGGGGGTTTTGCTTGCCTGGCACTTCTGAAGATAACATTGAGTCTTCATCAGTGTCAACAATCACATCATCGGTATCACGTCTATCGAGAGGGGACAAATACTGGCAACACAGAAGGGAACACAATCAATGCAATGCACAATATGATGCATGATCATGACATGGCAAAATGAATGTGTTTTGAGCTAATGCAACTAGCAGCAAGTTAAATGGAGTTGGTTTGAACCCTAGGTTCAAATTCAAACTCCACATGTGATTATTTAAATGCCATTTAATTGATTTATGCTAAACAGCAGCTATAAGTTGTTCTAACATGCATGAAAATGGTACAGATGGATTCCTTGAATTTTTCTGATAATTTTTCATATATAATTTATTTAATTTGGAGTTACGGTTAATTTTCTATGAATTTTAGAAGTTTTGGTTATTATCTGAAATTTATAAATCATTTTTGATTTATTTTAATTCCAGAAACAAATACTGCGTCAGCATGACGTATTAGTGACGTCAGCAGGTCAAC
>NW_021182234.1:0-1103 GCF_002162155.2 Triticum dicoccoides | reverse complement strand
ATTCTGGCCCGTTTCATGGACTATTACTCACTGTTTTGGGGTCCAGGAGTGATTACCACGATTAACAAACCCTGGGATGCGTCTACGTGTCGGTCACCAACACTGGCAGTTTTGGCTGATTCTGGCCCGTTTCATGGACTATTACGCACTGTTTTGGGGTTGGAGAGTGATTTCCATTATCAACAAACCCTGGGATGCGTTTACGTCTCGGTCATCAACAGTGGCAGTTTTGGCCTATTCTGGCCCGTTTCATGGACTATTACTCATTGTTTTTGGGTCCCGAAGTAATTTCCACGATTAACAATCCCTGGGATGTGTTTACGTGTCGGTCATCAATACTGCTAGTTTTGGCCGATTCTAGCCTGTTTCATCGATATTACTCACTGTTTTGGGGTCCCAGAGTGATTTCCACGATTAACAAACCCTGTGATGCGTTTACGTGTTGGTCATCAACACTCGCAGTTTTGGCCGATTCTGGCCCATCTCTTGGATTATTACTCACCGATTTGGGGTCCCGAAGCGATTTCCATAGTTAGTCAACCCAAGGGTGCGCTTACATGTCGGTCATCAATACTGGCAGTTTTGGCCGATTCTGGCCGGTTTCATGGACTATTACTCACAGTTTTGGGGTCCCGGAGTGATTACCACCATTAACAAACCCTGGGATGCGTCTACATGTCGGTCATCAACGCTGGCAGTTTTGGCCGATTCTGGCCCGTTTCATGGACTATTACTCACTGTTTTGGGGTCCAAGAGTGATTTCCACGATTAACAAATCTTGGGATGCGTTTACGTTTCTGTCATCAACACTGCCAGTTTTGGCCGATTCTGGCCTGTTTCATGGAGTATTACTCACTGTTTTGTGGTCCCAGAGTGATTACCACGATTAACGAACCCTGGGACGCGTCTATGTGTCGGTCATCAACACTCGCAGTTTTGGCCGATTCTGGCCCGTTTCATGAACTATTACTCACTGTTTTGGGGTCCCAGAGTGATTTCCACGATTAACAAATCCTGGGATGCGTTTACGTGTCGGTCATCAACACTCACAGTTTTGGCCGATTCTAGCCCGTTTCATGGACTATTACTCACTGTTTTGGGGT
>NW_021182233.1:0-1234 GCF_002162155.2 Triticum dicoccoides | reverse complement strand
CTGACACGAAAGCGCACCCCGGGGTTCAACAATCATGGAAATTGCTTCGGGACCCAAAACGGTGAGTAGTAGTCCACGAAACGGGTCAGAATCGACAAAAATCGCGAATGTTGACGACCCACACGTATCCGCACCTTGGGGTTCAACAACCATGGAAATCGCTCGGACCACAAAACGGGTAGTAATAGTCCATGAAAGAGCCCAGAATCAGACAAACATTGGATTATGGATGAACGATACATAAACGCACCCCCTGGGTTTCGTAAATCATAGCAGTCGCTCAAAGACCCCAAATCAATGAGTAATAATCCACGAAACGGACCAGAATCGGCCAAAACTGGGAGTGTTCATGACCGACACATAAACGCACCCCGGTGTTTGTCAATCGTGCAAATCAATCCGGAACCCCAAAACTGAGTAATAGTCCAAGAAATGGTCCAGAATCGGACAAAACTGCGATTGTTGATGACCGACACGCAAGCGCATCCCGGGGTTCAACAACTATGGAAATCGCTTTGGGAACCTAAAATGGTGAGTAATATTCCACGAAACGGGTCAGAATCGACAAAAACCGCGAGTGTTGATGACCGACATGTAAACGCTCCCAAGGGTTCGTGAGTCGTGGAAATTACTCTGGGATCCCGAAACTGTGAGTAATAGTCCACGAAACGGGCCAAAATCGGCCAAAACCGCGATTGTTGACGACTGACACGTAAGCGCACCTTGGGGTTCAACAACCATGGAAATCGCTTAGGACCCCAAAACGGGGAGTAATAGTCCATGAAAGAGCCCAGAATCGGACAAACCTTGGATTATTGATGAACGATACATAAACCCACCCCCGGGGTTCATCAATCATGCTAGTCGCTCACGCACCCCAAATAAATGAGTAATAGTCCATGAAACGGGCCAGAATCGGCCAAAACTGCGAGTGTTGATGACCGACACATAAATGCACCCCTGTGTTCGTCAATCATGGAAATCTCTCCGGGACACCATAACTGAGTAATAGTCCAAGAAACAGTCCAGAATCGGCCAAAACTGTGATTGTTGATGACCGACACGTAAGCGCACCCCGGGGTTCAACAACCATGGAAATCGCTTAGGGACCATAAAACGGTGAGTAATAGTCCACGAAACGGGTCGGAATCGACAAAAACCGCGAGTGTTGATGACCGACACGTAAACGCACCCCAGGGTTCTTCAATTGTGGAAATCACTCCGAGACCCCAAA
>NW_021182232.1:0-1308 GCF_002162155.2 Triticum dicoccoides | reverse complement strand
TTCCGCACCAGAGTGGTACGGCAACCCTGTCCTGGAAATCATGTTGTTAGACAACAATGAACCTTCGAACTATGAAGAAGCGATGGCGGGCCCGGATTCCAACAAATGGCTTGAAGCCATGAAATCCGAGATAGAATCCATGTATGAAAACAAAGTATGGACTTTGACAGACTTGCCCGATGATCGGCGAGCGATAGAAAACAAATGGATCTTTAAGAAGAAGACAGACGCGGATGGTAATGTCACCATCTATAAAGCTCGACTTGTCGCTAAGGGTTATCGACAGGTTCAAGGGATTGACTACGACGAGACATTCTCTCCCGTAGCGAAGCTAAAGTCCGTCCGAATCATGTTAGCAATTGCCGCATACTATGATTATGAGATATGGCAAATGGACGTCAAAACGGCATTCCTTAACGAGCATCTTAAGGAAGAACTGTATATGATGCAGCCGGAAGGTTTTGTCGATCCTCGGAACGCTAACAAAGTATGCAAGCTCCAGCGATCCATTTATGGACTGGTGCAAGCATCTCGGAGTTGGAACATTCGCTTTGATGAGATGATCAAAGCCTTTGGGTTTATGCAGACTTATGGAGAAGCCTGCGTTTACAAGAAAGTGAGTGGGAGCTCTGTAGCATTTCTCATATTATATGTAGATGACATACTCTTGATGGGAAATAATATAGAATTTCTGGACAGCATTAAGGCCTACTTGAATAAGTGTTTTTCAATGAAGGACCTTGGAGAAGCTGCTTATATATTAGGCATCAAGATCTATAGAGATAGATCGAGACGCCTCATAGGTCTTTCACAAAGCACATACCTTGATAAGATTTTGAAGAGGTTCAAAATGGATCAGTCGAAGAAGGGGTTCTTGCCTATGTTACAAGGTGTGAGATTGAGCTCGGCTCAGTCACCGACCACGGCAAAAGATAAAGAAGAGATGAGTGTCATCCCCTATGCTTCAGCCATAGGATCTATTATGTATGCCATGCTGTGTACCAGACCCGATGTAAACCTTGCCGTAAGTTTGGTAGCAAGATACCAAAGTAATCCCGGCAAGGAACACTGGACAGCGGTCAAGAATATCCTGAAGTACCTGAAAAGGACGAAGGACATGTTTCTCGTTTATGGAGGAGACGAAGAGCTCGTCGTAAAGGGTTACGTCGACGCTAGCTTCGACTCAGATCTGGATGACTCTAAGTCACAAACCGGATACATGTATATGTTGAATGGTGGAGCAGTAAGCTGGTGCAGCTGCAAGCAGAGCGTCGTGGCGGGATCTACGTGTGAAGCGGAGTACATGGC
>NW_021182231.1:0-1298 GCF_002162155.2 Triticum dicoccoides | reverse complement strand
TCATAGTCACTAGCGGACTCATATCCACCATCCGCGGTAGCAATCATCACACGCGGAGATTTGCATTCTCTCGCATAATGACCTCCTCCCTTACAACGACGACAAATAATATCACTTGTGTGCCCTGTTGATGCCATGGAAGAAGAAGAACGCTGTGCAGGCCCCGCAGGTGCGCTCTTGGCAGATAATGGTGGTTGTGCCTGTTTTCTTGTATCACGGCTGGAGGTGGCACCGGATGGAGGTGCTGGTGCAGTTGAAGTAGAAGATGCACGTGGTGTCCATGATGAAGGTCGGCCTGCAGAAAAGTTAGTTCGCCCCAATGCTTGTCGATCCTGCACTTCACGTTCAGCTTTACAAGCAAGATGGAATAAACGAGTGATATCAGTATACTCCTTGATAGAGGCAAAGGTGTCCCGTCTTTCGATGAGATGATGGATATCGCTTTGGTGGAAGTCGACTTTGACGATCCGACTACGAACGTGCGAGGACGTCGCGCCTTAGCAATCGCTAAACCAACTCCGAGAGGTTATTGACCATGCCGGAGCATGATCAACCTGACCACGAGGGTCTGTTTCCTGCGAGCAAACGAAGAACAAGCAAGAAACTAAGATTGCAATCAGGATATTGCGAATATAAGATGAAAGCTTTATTGATCAAGGTGGGGTTCTGTGACGCCTTTGTCTGGTCGTTGAACACAAACGAAGTACGCGAAGTTGCGGCTATGGCGAACTTTTAATCTAAACAAAACCCAAAGTCTAAACGATGCCCTAAGGGCTGTATATATGGAGGAAGAGGGGGGAATTTCGTGGCCCATGGTGGAGGGGTCCGAAATCAACCCTATCTCTTGTTTCCCCACACATACGGACTCTAAAAATAGCCTATACTTATGTATTTCGAAATTACATGGGCCTGGCCCAATAATAAGGTGACGCAGCACCTAAAATAGCCTCGGGACGAAATTTATGAAATGGCATCTTGTATATTTCGTCCAAGGCTTCATGCACCCATTATGGTGGCTTCAAAGTCCTGAAATCATCACTTGTAACTCCGTTCTTGTTTCCCTTGCGCATGCCATCATCTCCATGCTTGTTCTTGCTCCAATGTTCATCCTTCTCCAAGCTAGGCCCTTCATTTGTAAGCAAAACAAATGTATCCAATTTAGGCAGCATCATATTCTCATAAACATTAGAATCATTACCAAGAAACGAAAGTACCTGGTAATTTAGTTGGCGTGCACGAGCTCTAGTAATTGGTCCAGTATGTATAGCAGCAGGGGCTGTGGGTGTAACAATTGTATT
>NW_021182230.1:0-1494 GCF_002162155.2 Triticum dicoccoides | reverse complement strand
ACATGCTAGGCTCGTCAAGTCAACCTAAGTGTTTGCATGTGTAAATCTGTCTTACACCCGTTGTATGTGAACGTTTAGAATCAAACACCCGATCATCACATGGTGCATTGAAACAACGAACTGTCGCAACGGTGCACAGTTAGGGGGAACACTTTCTTGAAATTATTATGAGGGATCATCTTATTTACTACCGTTGTTCTAAGTAAACAAGATGCAAAACATGATAAACATCACATGCAATCAAATAATAATAGTGACATGATATGGCCAATATCACATAGCTCCTTTGATCTCCATCTTGGGGCTCCATGATCATCTTGTCACCGGCTTGACACCATGATCTCCATCATCATGATCTCCATCATCGTGTCTCCATGAAGTTGCTCGCCAACTATTACTTCTACTACTATGGCTAACGCGTTTAGCAATAAAGTAAAGTAATTTACATGGCGTTTCTCAATGACATGCAGGTCATATAAAAATAAAGACAACTCCTATGGCTCCTGCCGGTTGTCATACTCATCGACATGCAAGTCGTGATTCCTATTACAATAGCATGAACAACTCATACATCACAACTTTGGCCATATCATATCACAAAGCACTTGCTGCAAAAACAAGTTAGACGTCCTCTAATTGTTGTTGCAAGTTTTACGTGGCTGAAGTAGGGTTCTAGCAAGAACGTTTTCTTACCTACGTGAAAGCCACAACGTGATTTGTCAACTTCTATTTACCCTTCATAAGGGCCCTTTTCATCGAATCCGCTCCAACTAAAGTAGGAGAGACAGACACCCGCCAGCCACCTTATGCAACTATTGCATGTTGGTCGGTGGAACCGGTCTCACGTAAGCATACATGTAAGGTTGGTCCGGGCCGCTTCATCCCACAATACCGTTGAAGCAAGATAAGACTAGTAGCGGCAAGAAAGTTGACAACATCTACGCCCATAACAAATTGTGTTCTACTCGCGCAAGAAGAACTACGCATAGACCTAGCTCATGATGCCACTGAAGGGGAACGTAGCAGAAAATAAAATTTTTCCTACGGTTTCACCAAGATCCATCTAGGAGTTCATCTAGCAACAGTGATTAGATGCATCTACGTACCTTGTAGATCGCGAGCGGAAGCGTTCAAAGAACGGGGATGAGGAAGTCGTACTCGACGTGATTCGAATCACCGAAGATCCTAGCACCGAACGGACGGCAGCTCCGCGTTCAACACACGTACGGAACAGCCACGTCTCCTCCTTCTTGATCCAGCAAGGGGGGAGGAGAGGTTGAGGGAGATGGCACCAGCAGCAGCACGACGGCGTGGTGATGATGGAGCTGCAGTACTCCGGCAGGGCTTCGCCAAGCACTATGGAGGAGGAGGAGGTGTTGGAGAGGGAGAAGGAGGCAACCAAAGGCGTGGGAGAAAAGCCCTCCTTCCCCCACTATATATAGGAGGGCCTAGGGGGGGCGCCGGCCCTAGGAGATCCAATCTCCTAGGGTGGGG
>NW_021182229.1:2121-4322 GCF_002162155.2 Triticum dicoccoides | reverse complement strand
TGGAATATTACTCACCGTTTTGGGGTCCGAAAGCGATTTCCATCGTTGTTAAACCCCAAGGTGCGCTTAAGTGTAGGTCATCAACAATCACAGTTTGGGCTGATTCTGGCCTGTTTCTTGGACTATTACTTAGTTTGGGGGTCCCGGAGTGATTTCCATGATTTACGAACCCTCGTGTGCGTTTACGTGTCGGTCATCAACACTCACAGTTTTGGCCAATTCTGACGTGTTTCGAGGACTTTTACTCACCGTTTTGGGGTCCCAAAGTGATTTCCATAATTGTTGAACCCCAAGGTGCGCTTACGTGTCGGTCATCAACACTCATAGTTTTGGCCAATTCTGACCCGTTTCGTGGACTATTACTCACTGTTTTGGGGTCCCGGAGTGATTTTCACGGTTAACGAACCGCGAGGTGCGTTTACGTGTCGGTCATCAACTCACAGTTTTGGCCGATTCTGGCCCGTTTCGTGGACTATTACTCACTGTTTTGGGGTCCCAGAGTGATATCCATGATTAACGAACCCCGGGCTGCGTTTACGTTTCGGTCATCAGCACTCGCAGTTTCAGCCGATTCTGGCCCGTTTCATGGACTAATACTCACTATTTTGGGGTCCCGGAGTGATTTCCGCGATTAATGAACCCTGGGGTGCGTTTACGTGTAGGTCATAAACACTCACGGTTTTTGTCGATGCTGACCCGTTTCATGGACTATTACTCAACCTTTTGGGGCCCAGAGCGATTTCCATGGTTGTTGAACCCCAGGGTGCGCTTACGTGTCGATCATCAACAATCGCAGTTTGGGTCGATTTTGGCCCGTTTCTTGCACTATTACTTAGTTTTGGAGGTCCAAGAGTGATTTCAATGATTGATGAACTCCGGGGTGCATTTACGTGTGGGTCATCAACACTCACAATTTTGGCCGATTCTAGTCCGTTTTGTGCACTTTTACTCACCGTTTTGGCATCCCAGAGCGATTTCAACGACTGTAAATCCCCGGGATGCGTTTACGTGTCCGTTGTCAACAGTCACATTTTTGGCCATTTCTGACGCGTTTCGTGGACTATTACTCACCATTTTGGGGTCCCGAAGCGATTTCCATGGTTTTTGAACCCCAAGGTGCGTTTACGAGTCGGTCATGAACACTCATAGTTTTGGCCAATTCTGGCCCGTTTCGTGGACTACTACTCACTGTTTTGGGGTCCCAGAGTGATATCCATGATTAACGAACCGCGGGCTGCGTTTTTGTTTCGGTCACCAGCACTCGCAGTTTCGGCCGATTCTGGCCCGTTTCGTGGACTAATACTCACTATTTTGGGGTCCCGAAGTGATTTTCACGATTAATGAACCCGGGGGTGCGTTTACGTGTAGGTCATAAACACTCACGGTTTTTGTCGATGCTGACCCGTTTCGTGGACTATTACTCAACCTTTTGGGTCCCAGAGCGATTTCCATGGTTGTTGAACCCCAAGGTGCGCTTACGTGTAGGTCATCAACAATCGCAGTTTGGGCCGATTCTGGCCCATTTCTAGGACTATTACTTAGTTTTGGGGTTCCCGGAGTGATTTCCATGATTTACGAACCCTGTGGTGCGTTAATGTGTCGGTCATCAATAATCACAATTTTGGCCGATTCTGGTCCGTTTCGTGCACAATTACTCACCGTTTTGGGCTCCCAGAGCGATTTCCATGGTTGTTCAACCCCAAGGTGCAGTTACGTGCTGGCCATCAACACTCATAGTTTTGGCCGATTCTGGCCCGTTTTGTGGACTATTACTCTCTGTTTTGGTGTCCCGAAGAGATTTCCACGATTAACGAACCGCGGGGTGCGTTTCGTGTCAGTCATCAACACTAACAGTTTTGGCCGATTCT
The DNA here is from genome assembly GCF_002162155.2 of Triticum dicoccoides. NCBI lineage: Eukaryota > Viridiplantae > Streptophyta > Magnoliopsida > Poales > Poaceae > Triticum > Triticum dicoccoides. Next base: position 2,454 of record NW_021182229.1, on the reverse strand, counting down.
TTCCTGTTTCATGGACTACTACTCACTGTTTTGGGGCCCCAGAGTGATTTCCACGATTAACGAACCCCGGGGTGCGCTTACTTGTCGGTGATCAACGCTCGCGGTTTTTGTCGATTCTGACCCGTTTCGTGAAATATTACTCACCGTTTTGGGGTCCCAAAGCGATTTCCATGGTTGTTGAACCCCAAGGTGCACTTAAGTGTAGGTCATCAACAATCACAGTTTGGGCCGATTCTGGCCCGTTTCTTGGACTATTACTTAGATTTGGGGGTCCCGGAGTGATTTCCAGAATTTGCGAACCCTGTGGTGCGTTTATGTGTCGGTCATCAACAC
>NW_021182229.1:0-661 GCF_002162155.2 Triticum dicoccoides | reverse complement strand
GTCATCAATAATCACAATTTTGGCCGATTCTGGTCCGTTTCGTGCACAATTACTCACCGTTTTGGGCTCCCAGAGCGATTTCCATGGTTGTTCAACCCCAAGGTGCACTTACGTGCCGGCCATCAACACTCATAGTTTTGGCCGATTCTGGCCCGTTTTGTGGACTATTACTCTCTGTGTTGGTGTCCCGAAGAGATTTCCACGATTAACGAACCGCGGGGTGCGTTTCGTGTCAGTCATCAACACTCACAGTTTTGGCCGATTCTTTCCTGTTTCATGGACTACTACTCACTGTTTTGGGGCCCCAGAGTGATTTCCACGATTAACGAACCCCGGGGTGCGCTTACTTGTCGGTGATCAACGCTCGCGGTTTTTGTCGATTCTGACCCGTTTCGTGAAATATTACTCATCGTTTTGGGGTCCCAAAGCGATTTCCATGGTTGTTGAACCCCAAGGTGCAGTTAAGTGTAGGTCATCAACAATCGCATTTTGGCCGATTCTGGCCCGTTTCTTGGACTATTACTTAGATTTGGGGGTCCCGGAGTGATTTCCAGAATTTGCGAACCCTGTGGTCCGTTTATGTGTCGGTCATCAACACTGTGGTTTTGTCGATTCTGACCCGTTTCATGGAATATTACTCACCGTTTTGGGGTCCGAAAGC
>NW_021182228.1:0-2191 GCF_002162155.2 Triticum dicoccoides | reverse complement strand
GTGTGTATATGAAAATTTTATAATGTGCATGAAAAATAGACATAAAAATATAAGTTTTGAAAATGTTAATTATGTTTTTGGAAAATATTAAAAGTGCATAGAAGAAATGTCTCAGATGTATATGACAAATGTACAATTGTATGGAAAATATAGACATCAAAATATAAGTTCTCCAAAGAAATTAATCATGTATTTGGAAATTTTTGATCGTTTACACAAAAAATGCGTCTAATATATACGGAAAATTTGTAATGTTTATGGAAAAAATGGACATAAAAAGTATTTGTTTAAATATGTTATTAACATATTTAAAAAATGTTAAACGTGTACACATAGAATGTTCCTGATGCATACAATTTTTCTACAATGTTTATAAAAAAAGTCGATATAAAAATATATGTTTTAACAAATGTTAAACATGTTTTTTCAAAATGTGAAATTTGTATATAGAAAATGTTCAGATGTTTGCAAAAAATATACAATGTGTATAGAAAAATGTAGACATCAAACAAAATATTTTTCCATGAAAATGTTAATCATGTATTTGAAAGATATTATACATGTGTATAAATAATGTTCTGGTCCACACGGAAAAAGGAAAATGAAGAAAATGAATGAAAACCGAGAAAGAGAAACAAAGAAAAATGAAGAAAGATAGAAAACAAAAACCAATGGAAACTGAGAAAGAAACATAAAAAAGAAAAGAAATATAGAAATAAAAAAACCAGAAAATAGCAAGAAAGAAATGAAAAAGAGTGAAAAACAAAGAAAACCGTTATGAAACATAGAAAACCAAGAAGAAAGAAAAGGCAACATAAGAAACCCGGTAAAATACCAAAGTATAACGAAGAGAAAAAGAAAACCGAGAAAGAAACAAAAGAAAGCCGAAGAAATAAAGAAAACAGCGAAAAAAACCACAAAAGGTCAAAAATAACACAGAAAACATAGGGAGAAAAACCGCACTCAAAATCCCGTTGTGCAATTATATGGAATGGGTTGGACCGTAGTGTAGCTACCCAAAAAACCTTGAGGCGAGGGGAGGTTCTATCTCGCTATAAGCGAGATATAAGTAGCAATGAGTCGATGACCAACTAGATCCATAATGGTTGTGGGCTAGGTTCGTGTGATCATGCCGATGGCCCAATAAGAGCATCTCCAGCCGTACCCCCAATAGGCCCTCTCCAGACGTTTTTGCCGCGCCAGCGTCGAAAAAAGGCCTAGTCGCGCCCCAGAAGCCCGTTTTTCGCCGGCTCGGGGCGAAACTAGTGCTGGCGGACCCAGGCCGAACCCGGCTTCCTGGGGGCGCCTGGGGCGCACGCACAAGCGAAAAGGACGCGTGGGTCCGCCCTGTAGGCGAGGCGAGCGCCTCTTCCCGCCGTTTCTTCTCGCGTTTTCCCCACTTCCCTCCCGTACTCTTCCTTCCTCCCGCCAATCTCCCTCCCGCTCGCCTCCCTCCCAGCCGGCCGCCATGCCACCGAAGAAGTACGTCGCCCCCCGCGTGGCGGCAACCGCGACCGCCTCCGTCGCCCAGCCAAAGCAGAGGAAGCCGAGGGCGCCGTCGATCAAGCCACCGGGCATGTCAAATGCCGAGTGGAGGGCGGAAGTTCAGCGGGAGGAGGCTGTCACCGCCGACCGGCGGAACAGGGCCATCACCAAGAAGGCCCGCGACAACGCGGCGTGCGCGGCTGCGGCTGCCTCGGCGGACCAAACCGAGGCCGAGGCGACTCGCGCGGGGATGATGAATCCACCCGAAAGCCACGCCCAGTACGCGCCCTGGGGCCAGCAAGGCGTCGGCTCTCCGCAGCCATGGGGATCGCACTCGCCGGGCTACGCCGACGGGGACACGCACAGTGGGTTCAACCCAAACGTCACCTTCCCCTATGGATACCCGGCCCAGCGCACGCCCTCTCCCGCCTTCGCCGGCGTGCAGTACCCTCCATACAACTACTCGCCGCCCACCTACGCTTCCTTCCCGACGCCCCCGCTACGCCGTGGCCCGCTGCCCTTCTCGCACCTCGGCGACACCAACGAGACCGAGGCCGACATGGACAACATCATCGCGGCAGGTTCGGCCGCGGCCGCCGCATCTCCCGAGTTCGTCATCCAGGACGAGGTGGTGGATCTCAGCGACGACATGGACGGCGAGCTCGGCTACGTCTACGACGAGGATGAGCAGGAGGAGCAGGAGGAG
>NW_021182227.1:0-960 GCF_002162155.2 Triticum dicoccoides | reverse complement strand
GAAGAGCTGAAAATGGTTTTCCAAGCTCATGCCCGGGTCGAGAGATATGAAGTCTCCGACAAATTCTTCAGCTGTAAGATGGAGGAAAACAGTTCTATCAGTGAGCACATACTCACTATGTCTGGGTTGCATAACCGCTTGACTCAGCTGGGAGTTAATCTCCCGGATGATGCGGTCATTGACAGAATCCTCCAGTCGCTTCCACCAAGCTACAAGAGCTTTGTGATGAACTTCAATATGCAGGGGATGGAAAAGACCATTCCTGAAGTATTTGCTATGCTGAAATCAGCGGAGGTAGAAGTCAGGAAGGAACATCAAGTGTTGATGGTCAATAAAACCACTAAGTTCAAGAAAGGCAAGGGTAAAAAGAACTTCAAGAAGGACGGCAAGGAGGTTGCCGCGCCCGGCAAGCAAGCTGCCGGGAAGAAGCCAAAGAATGGACCCAAGCCCGATACTGAGTGCTTTTATTGCAAGGGAAGCGGTCACTGGAAGCGGAACTGCCCTAAGTACTTAGCGGATAAGAAGGCCGGCAAAACAAAAGGTATATGTGATATACATGTAATTGATGTGTACCTTACTAGTGCCCGTAGTGGCTCCTGGGTATTTGATACCAGTGCAGTTGCTCACATTTGTAACTCAAAGCAGGGGCTGCGGAATAAGCGGAAACTGGCAAAGGACGAGGTGACGATGCGCGTCGGGAATGGTTCCAAGGTCAATGTGATCGCCGTCGGCACGCTACCTCTGCATCTCCCTTCGGGATTAGTTTTAAACCTTAATAATTGTTATTTAGTGCCAGCTTTGAGCATGAACATTGTATCGGGATCTCGTTTAATTCGAGATGGCTACTCTTTTAAATCTGAGAATAATGGTTGTTCCATTTTTATGAGAGATATGTTTTATGGTCATGCTCCTATGGTGAATGGTTTATTCTTTATGAATCTCGAACGTGATGCTACACAT
>NW_021182226.1:0-1794 GCF_002162155.2 Triticum dicoccoides | reverse complement strand
TGTTTTTTTCTTTTTCTTTTTTTGTTTTTATCTTATTTCTTTACTGTTTTAATTCCTTTTAAATATTTAGGCCTTTTGTAAAAGCACGGTTCCTTCACCATAATTACCTAGGCATTTATTTACACACGCCGAACATTTTCTTTTTAATGTTTGAATATTTTTTATGCTTGGCAAAAATTCAAATTTGAATTTGGATCAGTTCTGAACTAACGCGAGATTAGCAACAGAAACCGGGGTGATGTGGCATCGTTAATGTGGGATTATTGTAGCCTGATTATCCGGGCGTCACAAGGGGAAAACGCGAACCATGTGTTCTTTGGTTGTGTGCTCGCTAGATTTGCATGGAGTGCGTTTGGAGACGCTTTCAAACAAAATTGGAATCCACAGTCTAGCCATGATGTTCTGGATATCTTAACGTCGCAAAGAGGCACTACTAGGAAAAGGCCTATAGATAGGATTGATACTAATGGCGCACCATGGAAGCAGTGCGCCACTACTATATACTAATGGCGCACCGGTTGGTGATGCGCCATTAGTGTGGAAGACACTAATGGCGCACCAGAAACAGGGTGCGCCACTAGTATTAAATTATTTTTTTCCATTTTTCCACACATACTAATGGCGCATCAGGTCGAAGTGCGCCATTACTGTAATTGTTTTTTTATTATTTTTGTAAAACTACTAATGGCGCATTGTTTCACAGTGCGTCATTACTAGTTTAAACTAGTAATGACGCACGCCATTACTAGTTTAAACTAGTAATGGCGCACTATTACCCGGTGCGCCATTAGTATATATATTTATTTATTTATTACTTTTTTGCAAAACTACTAATGGGCAAGAAGATTGTGAACAGATAGCTAGCTAAGATCAATTGTATTTAAATCGTAGTCTTCATTTCTTGATTGTATTTCATGGGCACTTTTTGATATCATGAATATTTTTAAATTTCATGGGCACTTTTTGAATTCATGAGGGCACTTGATCTCGATCTCCATCTCGATCTCGATTCCCCCCTCCATCTCGATCTCGATCCCCCTCCATCTCGATCCCACCCGCACCCTCCCCCGCTAGCTCCACCGCCGCCGACGAGCACCCGGCCCCCCGCACCCTCCCCCGCTCCACCGCCGCCAACGGTCACCCCCGCACCCTCCCCCGTTCCACCGCCGACGATGATGATATTTTCAAGTAACAAATTTGAACATATTTTTTAAAAAAATTATTACTGTTTTTATAAAAAATATTACTGTTATGATTTAAACAAGTTTGAACATATTTAAACACAAATAAATACCAAACAGCATTTAAAATGCATAAAAAAACATTGGGGAGCCTAGGAATTGAACCCAAGACCTCCTGGTGTGTGTGTTGCATGCTGACCAATCGGGCTAGCGAGGGGCTTCTGTTGTAGATTGGGTTAGGTTGTAGATAGGGCTAGTGGGCTAGATTAAAACAAAATTCTAATGGCGCACCGAGGGGTGGTGCGCCATTAGAATAGTCGTACTTAGGGCGCACGAGGGGGTGGTGCGCCATTAGAACCCTCCCCCCACTCCACCTACTGCCCTTGCACTCTGTCCTTCCTCCCTCCCTCGCCAGATTCCCCTTGATCGACCACCGCCATCCGCCGCCGCCGCAGCCACCCACGCGCCCCCGCCATCCGCCGCCTCCGTCCGCCGCAGCCGCCCACGCGCCCCCGCCGCCTCCCTCTCCCCTTCCTCCCCCTCGAGCACCGCCTCCCCCCGAGCCCCGCCTCCCCCGCGAGCGCCACCCCCTCCGTCCTCTCCGTCCGCCGCG
>NW_021182225.1:0-1146 GCF_002162155.2 Triticum dicoccoides | reverse complement strand
CCGGGTCGCGGGGGCCGGATCCGGGCCTCCCGGCCCGCGGCGGCGGCGGCGAGGAGGTGCGCCTGCCACGTGGCGGCACCGGAGTGGTCGGGGGCGCCGGCGGACGTGTCCGGTCAGGCGGCGGACATGTCCGTCGGTGGCTGGGAGCTGTTTTTTTTTGCTAGGGTTTCGGACGGGGGAAGAAGAGATCCGAATGGAGGGGGTATAAATAGGCATAGAGGGAGCTAGGAGAGTCCAAATGAGGTGCGGTTTTCGGCCATGCGATCGTGATCGAACGCTCTAGGACATGGAGCAGAGTTTGGTGGGTTTTGGGCCAAATTGGGGGGGTGTTGGGCTGCAACACACACGAGGCCTTTTCGGTCCCTCGGTTAACCGTTGGAGCATCAAACGAAGTCCAAATGACACGAAACTTGACAGGCGGTCTACCGGTAGTAAACCAAGGCCGCATGGCAAGTCTCGGTCCAATCCGGAAATGTTTAATCCCCACACACGAAAGAAAGCTAGAAATGACCACCGGAGGAGAACGAAGCGCCGGAATGCAAAACGGACAACGGAGAAAATGCTCAAATGCATGAGATGAACATGTATGCAAATGCAATGCACGAGATGACATGATATGCGATGCATGAAAAACGAAAACAACACAAGGAGACGAAGACCAGAACCCGAGAAATAAATATAAGTTAACGCCGGAAACGGCAAGAGTTGGATACAAATATGGAAAGTATATCTGGGGCGTTACAACACTCCACCACTACGAAAAGATCTCGTCCCGAGATCTAGGACTGAAAGAACTCCGGGTACTCAGAACGGAGGTGATCCTCGCGTTCCCAGGTAGCTTCACGGTCGGAATGGTGAGACCACTTGACTTTGAGAAATTTGATTGACTTGTTGCGAGTCTTGCGTTCAGTCTCTTCAAGAATAGCAACTGGGTGCTCACGATAAGAGAGATCTTCTTGGAGCTCAATGTCCTCGAAGTTGACGGTGCGGTCAGGAGTCTTGAAGCACTTTCGAAGCTGAGAGACATGGAACACATCATGAACATTTGCAAAGTTTGAAGGAAGCTCGAGTTGATAGGCGAGGTCGCCTCTCTTGCTGACAATCTTGAAAGGTCCCACGTATCTAGGGGCAAGCTTCCCTTTGATA
>NW_021182224.1:0-1125 GCF_002162155.2 Triticum dicoccoides | reverse complement strand
TGAGTGTTGATGACCGGCACGTAAACGCACCACGGGGTTCGTAAATCGTGGAAATCACTGCGGGACCCCCGAAACTAAGTAATAGTCCAAGAAATGGGCCAAAACCGGCCCAAACTGCGATTGTTCATGACCTACATGTAAGCGCAACTTGGGGTTCAACAACTATGGAAATCGCTTCGGTACCCCAAAACGGTGAGTAATAGTCCACAAAACATGTCAGAATCAACAAAAACCACGAGTGTTTATGACCGACACGTAAACACACCCCGGGGTTTGTTAATCAAGGAAAGCACTCCGGGACCCCAAAACAGTGAGTAATAGTCCATGAAACGGGCCAGAAACGGCCAAAACTGCGAGTGCCACAAAACAAGGCAGACTCGGCCGAAACTGCGAGTGTTGATGATCGACACGTAAACGCACCCCGCGGTTCTTTAACCGTGGAAATCACTCCAAGACCCCAGAACAGTGAGTAATACTCCACGAAACGGGCCAGAATCGGCCAAAACTGCGAGTGCCACAAAACGAGCCCGAATCGGCCGAAACTGCGAGTGTTGATGATCGACACGTAAACGCACCCCGGGGTTTGTTAATTGTGCAAGTCACACCGGGACCCCAAAACAGTGAGTAATAGTCCACGAAATGGGCCAGAATCGTCCAAAACTGTGAGTGTTCATGACCGACACCTAAACGCATTTTGGGGTTCAACAACTATGGAAATCGCTTCGGGACCCCTAAATGTTGAGTAATAGTCCACGAATCTCGTCAGAATTGGCCAAAACTGTGAGTATTGAGGACACACACGCAAACGCACCCCGGGAATTGTCAATCATGGAAATCGCTCTGGGATGCCAAAACGGTGAGTAATAGTGCACGAAGCGGACCAGAGTCGACAAAAATTGTGTGTTGATGACCGACATGTAAACGCACCACGGAGTTCGTCAATCGTGGAAATCACTACGGGACCCCCAAAACTAAGTAGTAGTGCAAGAAACGGGCCAAAATCGGCCCATACTGCGATTGTTGAGGATCGACACATAAGCGCACCATGGGGTTCAAGAACCATGGACATCGCTTTGGGGCCCCAAAACGGTGAGTAATAGTTCATGAAACGGGCCAGAATCGGCC
>NW_021182223.1:0-5077 GCF_002162155.2 Triticum dicoccoides | reverse complement strand
GAGTCATGATAATATATTTGTGGAATTGTTTCATGAATATTTGCAATAGCTCCAAGAGGATCCGGAAGCGTTTCAGGGTCACCGAAAGGGTTTCGAAGAGTATCATGGTAATACTGGGTATTACCGATAATTTATATATAGATGGAAAATGTTTCCGGGGATTCTAAAATATATATATAATGGACTAGAGGTATTTATAACATTTTATATTTAAATTAAATATCAACGGGCCTTAAAAGGCGAAGAGGTGGAAGCCAAGTTGGACTCAGGAAGGAATTTCCCCCCTTATTGGCCGCCCTCTTCTCTTCCTCCAACCTATATATACTAGGGTTTTAGCTCTATTGGACACACAAGTTTTGGAGCTTCCTCTAGTTCTTCTAGTTCATGTTCTACTGCGGACGTGTATCATGGACATGTAACCATAGTATATAGACATCACGTCCATGTAGAAAAGCGCATAGTTATGACGATATCCAAAGGGGCGAATTGGACTTGGGGAGGAGTCCTACTCCTCCCACTTCGGCCGGCGCCCCAAGGGGGACTTTCCCCCCTTGGTGGCCGCCCTCTTCTCTTCCTCCAACCTATATATACTAGGGTTTTAGCTCTATTGGGCACACAAGTTTTGGAGCTTCATCTAGTTCTTCTAGTTCATGTTCTAATGTGGACGTGTATCATGGACGTGTAACCACAGTAGCCCCTGCTACTTGTGAGCTACGTTGGGATTTCTCTGAAGAGTAGAGGATGACGCGGTACAGTAGAGATAAGCATTTCCCTCAGTTAAGAACCAAGGTTATTAATCCAGTAGGAGAACCATGCAATACTTCGTGAACAACACCTACACACAAGAGAACAAATACTTGCACCCAACGCAAACAAGGGGTTGTCAATCCCTTGGCTGTTAATTGCAAGGATCAAGTCTAATAATGGTAGATAGATAAACAAACACACGTAATAAGATAACAGTAAATAAATTGCAGCAAAGTATTTTTGGATTTTAGTATATGATAAAGATAGAGACCCAGGGGCCATAGTTTTCACTAGAGGCTTCTCTCTTGAAAATAGCATACGGTGGGTAAACAAATTACTGTTGAGAAATTGATAGAAAAGCGCATAGTTATGACGATATGCAAAGCAATGATCATGTATATAGACACCATGTCCGACACAAGCAGACCGACTCCTGTCTGCATCTACTACTATTATTCCACACATCGTCCGCTATCTAACATGCATCTAGAGGATTAAGTTCATAAAGAACAAAGTAACACTTTTAGTAAGATGACATGATGTAGACAAAGTAAACTCAATCAATATGAATAAACCCCATCTTTTTATCCTTAATGGCAACGATACAAATACGTGTCATGTCCCCTTCTTTCACTGGTATTGAGCACCGCAAGATCGAACCCATCACAAAGCACATCTCCCATTGCAAGATAAATCAATCTAGTTGGCCAAACAAAATCAGAAGATCGGAGAGGAATACAAAGTATAATAATCATGCATATAAGAATTCAGAAAAGACTCAAATAATATTCATGGATAATCGATCATAAACCCACAATTCATCGAATCCCAACAAACACACCATAAAAGAAGATTACATCGAATAGAACTCCAAGAACATCGAGGAGAACATTGTATTGATGATCAAAGAGAGAGAAGATGCCATCTAACTACTAGCTATGGACCCGTAGGTCTGTGGTAAACTAATCACGCATCGTCGGAATGGCAGCAAGGATAATGTAGAAGCCCTCCATGGTCGATTCCCCCTCCGGCAGAGTACCAGAGAAGGCCTCCAGATGGGATCTCAAAGGAACAGAATCTTGCGGCGGCGGAAAAAGTGTTTCGGGTCGCTCTCTAATCTATTGGGGAATATTTGGGGATTTATAGAGCTGAAATTAGGTCCGGAGGTGCCACGAGGGGTCCACAACCCTGGGGGGTGGCCCCCAGGGCACGCCTGGCAGGCTTGTCACTGCCTTGTGGCACTTCAGGTCTTCTCCCAAAGCTTGTAGGTTCCCTTCTGGTCTAGAACAAACCGTCAAAAGTTTCATAGAGGTTGGGCTCCGTTTGGTACTGATTTTCTGAAAAGCCAAAAACAAACAAAAAACAGCAACTGGGCACTAGGTTCATAGGTTAGTCCCAAAAAATGATATGTAATTGCATAATGAACATCCAAGATTGATACTATAATAGCATGGAACAATAAAAAATTATAGATACGTTGAAGACGTATCAGCATGTAACACCCTGGGTTTTGGCCCATTTCTTTTTCTTTTGATTTATTTGTTTTTTGCTCTGAATTTCTTTTTGGAGTGGTTGTGGACTTGAAACCTGGGAGATCATCATCAATTCTTCTTTGAAGTGGCTCATCATTCTCAAAAATTTCCCAAGATCACGTACATTCCCATTCTAGCCCAACTATCCAATTCTTTTCGAGGGAATATTCCTTTTTTATATTAAAGGAATAACCTTGTCTGACCTAGGTTGTGAAGCAACCTATATTTCTGTCTCTCCAAATTTCCCAAATAATTCTCATAATTTGTTTGGATCATATATGTCCCAAATATGTCCAAATATTTCCTTGCACAGTTCAAAAATAATTCCCCAATATTATTTCTTCAAATCTGTTCAGAGTGGCACTTTGTGAAGGAAGTGCCACCTATCCTTTCTTGTTTGCTCCCAAACTTTTTGGGCATCATCTATCATCCAAATCATTGCCTCATGACAAAATTCAACTCCATTTGCCTAGTGAATCTTCCTTAGTGATTTTTCAAACTTTCTGTTCAAATAGAAGCTTTGTGAAGGAAGTACTAGCTAGGTTTATCCAAATGTGTTGAAATTTTGCACACTTATTCATGTGCTCATATCATCCTACTCCTCCAATTTTCAGCCTATTCCAATCAACTATGTGAGCACACCTTCAAATCTTTGGTTCTGGCCTAATTTTCAGGTTGTGAAGCAAGTATAATTTATATTGCTTCATTAATTTTGAAAAATTACCTGATCATGATCCTACCCAAATAACATCTCTCCACCAAATTTGGGATCATTTCATTAAGCCATTTTATCACCAATATTACCCCAAGTTTCTAGACAGAGAGGATGTTTGTGAAGGAAGTACCATTTTGGCAAGTCCAAATGGTATGGAATTTTTACAGCATCTTTATATGTACAAATCTTCATCCCATGCCAAATTTCATCTCAAGTGGCTTCTCCATGTGAGAGCATCATCTCTTTTCTGGACCTAAATTGCAGTTGCAAAGCAACTATGTTTAGTTTTGGTCCATTTCCTTCCAAAACCCCCAAGATCATAGTCCCTCCTATGCTAAACCTCCCAGACATCATGTTTGGCTTCAATCACTCCCCTGTTGATCAGAGTGCCATGGTCAAATTTGATACAGTGAACTTCTAGTGGTGCCTCACATCCTACCTTGGTTTCTTTTGATGATCCATCAACTCCCACAGCCCCTCTGATGCAGGGACAACACCCCAGACATGAATTGACAGCCCCTCTAGTCCTATCCATGCCATGCTAAGCAGTGACCGCGTGGAGTTTTGCCTGTGCACGCGCTCTGGCTGTAGAGCCTAGGGCTACGGCCGCGCCCACCTGAAAAGCGACAGGGCCTGGGGCTACGGCCGCGCCGTCCCATCCGGCGCTTACAAGATGGTGCGTCTTGGATTACATCACTACGAGGTATTCACGGTAGAAGACAATGACGGTTGGAGGCGAAGGAAATGTCCCCCATTCTGTTTCGACGGCTCCAGTCATGAAAACTACACTGCAGCGGTCAATGGTATGCTGCATTTCTTGGCAGTGGCACTACCTGACGAGGAGGGAACCCTACTCTTCTTTGACCTCGAGAGCGAGGAGTGGAAGTGCGGGATCAAAGGCCTGCCCAAGGTGAAACTTGGACGCCTGAATATCAGATTAGGCGAGCTCAATGGTTCCTTGTGCATGGTTGAACTCGAGGTTCGTCACTCTGGATATACAAACATATGGCTCCTAAAAGATCATCACAAGAGCGTATGGGTCAAGGCATACACGATTCCCTTGGATACACCCGCAATTGACCGTCGTCACATGATGCCTTTACGGGTTTTAGATGATGATGGTTTGCAGCTGCTCTTCTACAGCAGGGAGAAAGGAGAACCACCGGAACTTCATATCTACGACCGCCGTCATGGGACATACAGAAATGCAACGAAAGAACTACTCGGTAATGACCATGTGTCCGGTATCGGATTTTGCAGTTTGCGTTTAGAGAGTTTTCTTTCGGCCGAGTTCCAGTGCCCTGTATCATCTTCCTATTTTAGCCGAAGTGTTTCCTTAGAGCATTAGATATGTCAAACAAACATCCTGCAAATTTTCCATGTAAATATAAATGGGGATTCATCCCTTTATTGTCCATTGTTGTTGTTATATGCCCACCCAGGCAACCATGCTAGCTAGGCACGGATTGAGGCTTGAGCTAGTCACACTATGATAATTTCATTCGATTATATACCATTCTGACATGTTTATTCTTTCTTATGGTATTATCAACACAAAAGGACTTTAAAATCAAGTTCTAACAAGCATAAAAGATAGAGTAAATTCCAGCTTTTACCACTAAGTTTGACATTTTTAACACTCTAGAAGATATGTCAATCCCAGCGGTAATTATAGCGGATATTGCTTTTGGCTCTAGGGAGTATCCCAAAATGTATTTTGCCAAGGTTAAAACTTTTTTGAAAAAAAAAAGATGTGTTCGTTATCACACCCAAATGCTACTTGTATTTTGTTATGGGGAAAACTTACTTATGTTGACATGCGCAAAAAAAAAAAACCAAGTCAAACGACAAATGTTATATTTAATTTTGCTTTTTTCACCGATGAAGTATTGTTATCCCATTTCACATGAAAACTGGCAACCAAGGTTGTTACACTAACAAGAAGAACTATAAAAAAAACTCAGAATTTTAAAAATTTACTTACTATTTAATTTTAATTTACCGTTCAGCAGGGAGCATATGCTCTTACAACTAAAACTCCGCAAGCGAGTGCTGTAACTAATGTCTGGACCAGAAAAGGCGA
>NW_021182222.1:0-882 GCF_002162155.2 Triticum dicoccoides | reverse complement strand
CTCTTCCTCGCTCTCTCTCTCTCACACGGCCGAACACCACCGTCGCCGCCGTTCGCCATAGCAGCCGACTCCGGCCACCCCTCGCTCCCCCGACTAGCTCAGGAGCTCCGCCTCGACCTCCTCTTCCTCCCCACCGCTCCACGGGTCTCCGGAAGCTCTGCATCGCCGTCACGCCGCCGTTCCCCTCTTCGGGCTCCGACCACCGTCGCCGACGAATTCGCCGTCTCCAGCGCGTCCCCGAGCCCGCTTCGACGCCCACTGCAACCGCGGTGAGCCCCCGAGTCGTTTCCCCCTTCTTCCCGGGTCTCTTTCGACCTCTAGGCCTTAGCCCCACCTTGGCTGAGAGCTCCACGCCGCCGGCGATGTCGCCGTCGTGGCCACGGTCACCGTAGCGCCCAACCGAGCACACTATCGTGCTCCACGCCTCACTAGGAGCACGCAGCACGCACCAACACCTTCCCAAACCCCCTGCAACGCCGACTCCGACCGCACCCGAACTCCGGCCGCCGCTCACGAGCTCGCCGTCGACGACTCCGGCCACCTCAGGCCCGGCCACCACCACCGTTCGACGCGCGGGAGCAAGGGCTCTCCAACGAGCCCAAGCACAGCCTCGCCCGTGCCCTGTAGCGCGATCCCGCATCGCGCCGCCGTCTCGGGCCTCGCCGGCGTCACGTCGCCGGTGGGTTTGACCCACTTTGACCACGGCAGGACCCCCCCTGAGTCCCTGACAGGTGGGCCCAGCCCTGTAGCTAATTAGGATTAGCGCTAACCACTGTTAGTTAACCCCCTGACACTGACCAGTGGGCCCCAGCGCCCCTAATTAGTAATTAGAATTAATTTAACTCTGTTTAACCCCCCTGTCACTGACGTGTGGGCCCCACA
>NW_021182221.1:0-1353 GCF_002162155.2 Triticum dicoccoides | reverse complement strand
GTTCCTACACTCGTGCTCGGCTCAGGGCGGCGCGCGGCGGTGCAAGCTTGGAGCTGCAGCTAGGCGGGGCAGGGCTGCTGCAGCCCCGGCAAGGTCGCGGCCGAGCAGCAGAGTGTGGCAGGGCGGGGCATGAGCCACGACGCGAGGCGTGAAGCATGGGCGGAGCACTAGCGGCGCAAGCGGGCCGACGCGGAGCACGTGCATGACGCAGGGCACAAGCGTAACGCGGGGCGTGAAGCCCGGGCTGGCGCGAGCGCTCGACGCGGGGCGCGGAGCATGGGCGGGCGCGATACAGAGCTCGGGGTTGTTCATGAGAGGACTCGCCCACCAGGTGTTTGACGAAATGTGGCGACGAACAAGTCAGAAAATGCGTCTGTCCCTGGCGACGAACAAGTCAGAAAATGCGTCTGCCCCTGTTGGGCATTAGGCACACCGGCTGACCCAAATGAGAAAGCCCAAACGTCTATCCGTGTTGGGCGTTGGGCACACTGGCTGAGCCAAATGAAAAAGTGGACAGGTCTGTCGGCTCGGCCGACCCGAATAGACAGAAAAACAGACAAAATCGTGTCCATTCGAGTCTCCAAGTGCCCATTGTGGGGCCTCAGCAAAATCAGTAGATGGTGCGTAGGCCGCGCCATGACCACTATGCAACGATTTCACGCGACAAAAACCTGTATGGCCGATAAAACGTTCGAAAAATTAAAATCACCAAAAGTATATTTTCAACGGTTATCTCAAAAACCATTTGTAAACAGTATATTGCCATCTCACTCTTGCAATAGAATGATGGGCACTTTGGATTTTTGTTGCAACTCACAAACCCTTCCCTCAATTTCACAGCCACAGAATATGGTTTCAAACATGAATATTTTTCTGAACATAAACATGCAAGCTCACCATTGATTAATAGTAAAGTTAAAATCAACTTGTAAACAGTACAGAAGGAAGCTCTTATATAAAAGAGAAAACAAGCATGCTCACCGGCCAACAAAAGAAAAACTAAAACTAACCATCCATGATTATTCAAAATGAATGTTGACTTTCCAAAACCTTCCCTGGTTTTCATAGCCATTGAACATAGTTTTAAACATGAACATTTTTCGATACATAAACATGCATGCTCACCCATTGGTTAATAGCAGAGTTACAATCAACTTGTAGACAGTACACAAGGAAGAACTAAAGCCAACCATCCATGATTATTCAACATGAATGTTCACTTACCAAACCATTCCCTGGTTTTCATGGCCATTGAACATAGTGTCAAACAAAACCTTTTGCTTAACATAAAAATGCATGCTCACCGATTGATTAACAGCAGGGTTACAATTGATTTGTTCACAGGACAGAAGG
>NW_021182220.1:0-1234 GCF_002162155.2 Triticum dicoccoides | reverse complement strand
TGTAACATCCCAAAATTCTAAATTTTGGAATGTTATAAACAAATAGATAGATTTGATTGATTGCGTGAATTGAGTGAGATTCGAATTCTTTTTGAAAGTTAAATGAGAGGGAATAAAAGGACTTTCCCAAACTTTCATATTGGTTTTCTGATCTTCGTGAATTCAAATTCTTTTCAACACAAAACCCCGGAGAGAAGATGACATGACTTCTTCCATTTATTTAAATGACAAGGGGTGTTGAGAATATTTGAATTTCATTTGAAAATATTTCCAATTCAGAAGCTTTAAGCAACTCAATGATTTTCACGAGAGAAGATAAAATGACTTCTTCAAATTATGAAATATGAGTTGGGAGTTTCAAAGAATTAAATTCAAAATTCTTTTGAATTTATTTTTCAAATTGGAATACATTAGATCATCATGCATATCTTTTTTCTTGCTTTTTGGTCGATCCTAGAAATTTCACGCAACTCAAGGACCTTCGGAGAGAGTTGGAGATTTCGTTATTTTCATATTTGAGAGTTTTCTCAAATTTGAAAAGAGGGTCATTTGATTTATTTATTTTATCTTCAATAATTTTTCCGTTATCAAAAAAATATAAGAGAGGGAATAATATGACTTTCCCAAAATATAGGAAAAGTGAAGATTTAATAAATAGATCAAACTTTGTTTTCCGGTGTTTATTCGCATTTTATTTGGATAGGGAAAAATGCGCGTTTTAAAAATTTGCTTTTTAGGCCCGGAGTAAAGTTCATTTTGTTCGACTCATTTTTAGGAGTCGGAGAAAATTTACTTTATTAGATTTGGAGTTCGTTTAGATCTCGTTTTGTTTTTTTTTCCCGAGCGCGGAACAGTTTAAAAAAAAAAGAAAAGAGAGAGACAGAGCTCCAGCGACTTGGGCCTAAGGCCCAAGCCACCGAGCCAGCCAGGCCAGAGGCCATCGCGCGCCACGCCCAGGGAGGAGCCGCACCAGGCGCAAGGCGCCAGGGAGCCGCCGTCCTTTGTGGATTTCTAGTAGGATTCATCTACTTTCGTTTTTTTTCTAGATCTTTTCCCTCTTTTCTTTCCTAGTCCTAGTCCAATTCCTTGACCCCTACACCAAGTTTTCTCCCCCTCCCTAATATAAATACTCCCACACCCCCCCTCTAAACACATCAAATCAAAGCTCTACTCCACACCGCGCCTTGCACCGCCGCACCTTGCCGCGCCGCCGCCCTGCGTCACCGCCACCGCC
>NW_021182219.1:0-1288 GCF_002162155.2 Triticum dicoccoides | reverse complement strand
GCTGAGTATGGAGATGCGGATCATTCGCGACAAGACCCCGGACATCGTGATAGTCGACCCCTTCTACATGCGTGCCAAGATCTTGGGCAGCGCTGGGGACCGGCAAGTCGCGAGTTCTTACCTCGAAGGCCTCATTCTGGCAAACCAAGATAAGGATAACTTCCTCGTGCCTTACTTTCCCGAGTAAGTCCTCCCCTCAACCGGCCCGTAACATATGAATTCTTACATTTCGAGCGTTTTTCTTTTAACATTCCGTGTTTTCTGCAGTGACACACGTTGCACGCTCATCCTCCTAAGCCCCAAATATTCCATGGCCACGTATTTCGACCCGAACCGTCAGTCGAACGTAGACTACACAAATGTCAAGAAGGTTCTTGATGATGTTCTCCCCGGCTACGCCAAATCTGGAGGCACCTTCACCAGGCCTATTCGTAAGTACGGCAAGCACGTGTTCTCCCACAATACGACGTTCTGCTGCGTCAAGCAGCCGCCTGGCGGTCAGAAGGGTGCCTACTACGCCATCCATCACATGCGGACGATCGTACGGGACCATCATCAACTTCTGCTACCGAGTAAACTCAAAGATTGGGCAAAGAGCGTGTCGGCAATCCAGGACGCGGACCTCCGAAAGAATTCTTTCGCATCCAGTCGGAGTTTGCGGAAATCATCCATCAAGATGTCCTTCGTACCTCGGGGCAGTTCTACCTCAACAATCAACCGTCCAACAGTGACATCGACACAATGCTACAAATGCAGGCTGACAACGACCATTATTTCATGACTCCCACGATAGACGGCGGCTTCATCCACGCTCCGGTCCCTTGAGTCGAGTCGAAAGCAGTGATGCTGTGTCTAGTTCTGAAACATCGATTGGCTCATGTTGTAATTAAACTTTAATGAACTTGTAGTATGTCTCTTTGGTTTCGAGAGTCATTTAACTTAGATGTAATCGATGCTATTAATGTCTTGCTTTTCTCTTCCGATCGTTCTGTTGCATACTTATATATTGCTTATGTATTGTCTGTGAATTGGTACTAACGTTTCGTTTGGCTAGTGCATAGCGATGCCGACGTATGTCGTGTACAAGGGTAAGGTTCCCGGAGTCTACGATGACTGGGAGGAGTGTCGGAGACAGGTTCACCAATTCAGTGGTAACAGTTACAAAGGGTACACCACTAGGGCCGAGGCCGAATCTAGATATGCCCGCTATCTAGCGGGAGAGGGGAGGGAGCGTTGGAGGAACCGGATGAAGACAAGTTTCATCGTGATGATGCTCATCGTGATGACC
>NW_021182218.1:0-4924 GCF_002162155.2 Triticum dicoccoides | reverse complement strand
CAGAGGGAAGCAGGAATTTGCAGAGGTGCCAGAGCTCGATTTTAAAATAGAGATGAATAACATTTTGAGCGGCATACTTTCACTTTCAACGCAACAACTATGAGATGGCGATATCTTCCCTACTACATACATTATAGGCGGTTCCCAAACAGAATGGTAAAAGTTTATACTCCCCCACCACCAAGCATCAATCCATGGCTTGCTCGAAACAACGAGTGCCTCCAACTAACAACTGCCCTGGGGGAGTTTTGTTTAATTATATTGATTTGCTTTGATCTTTTTGATCATGGGACTGGGCATCCCGGTGACCGCCATTTTCTCGTGAATGAGGAGCAGAGTCCACTCCTCTTGAGAATAACCCACCTAGCATGGAAGATACAGACAACCCTAGTTGAAACATGAGCTGCTTGAGCATACAAAACAGAATTTTATTTGAAGGTTTGGAGTTTGGCACATACAAATTTACTTGGAACGGCAGGTAGATACCGCATATAGGAAGGTATGGTGGACTCATATGGAACAACTTTGGGGTTTATGGAGTTTGGGTGCACAAGCAGTATTCCCGCTTAGTAGAGGTGAAGACTAGCAAAAGACTGGGAAGCGACCAACTGAGAGAGCGACAACAGTCATGAACATGCATTAAAATTAATTTACACCGAGTACAAGTATGAGTAGGATATAATCCACCATGAACATAAATATCGTGAAGGATATGTTGATTTGTTTCAACTACATGCGTGAACATGTGCCAAGTCAAGTCACTCAGTTTATTCAAAGGAGGATACCATCCCATCATACCACATCATAATCATTTTAATAGCATGTTGGCACGCAAGGTAAACCATTATAACTCATAGCTAATTAAGCATGGCACAAGCAACTATAATCTCTAAATGTCATTGCAAATATGTTTACTAAATAATAAGCTAAATCAGGAACGATGAACTCATCATATTTACAAAAACAAGAGAGGTCGAGTTCATACCAGCTTTTCTCATCTCAATCAGTCCATCATATATCGTCATTATTGCCTTTCACTTGCACGACCAAACGGTGTGTATAATCATAATAGTGCATGTGCATTGGACTAAGCTGGAATCTGCAAGCATTCAACTCAAGAGAGAAGACAAAGTAATATGGGCTTTAAGTTAAATAAACAATCATGCATGTGAGAGCTACTAAACATTTTCAATATGGTCTTCTACTCTCGACCCCCAAAGGAAAGAAAAGAAATAAAACTATTTACACGGGAAAGCTCCCAACAAGTAAGAAGAAGAACGGGAAATCTTTTTGGGTTTTCATTTTAATTTCTACTACAAGCATGGTAATTAAACTAACTAATTATTTTGGTTTTTCTTAAGGTTTATCAAACACACAAGAAGAAAGCTAGAAAAATAAATTAAACTAGCATGGATAATACAATGAAAGAGTATGAGCACCGACAACTAGAATAGTGTGTGAACATGAATGTAAAGTCGGTGAGAAATACGTACTCCCCCAAGCTTAGGATTTTGGCCTAAGTTGGTCTATTGCCAAGGACCGCGGCTACTCTCCCCGGTGTACTGAGGGGTGTAATCAGGATACCACTGACTAGCGATCTCCTCCGGATCCCATTGATAAGATGATGGACGATAAGGGTTCAGTGGAGGTTCCGGCTCGGGCTCTGGAGCGGATGCTTGTCCTCAATGAGCGTACACCGCTTCCGGCGAGACAAGATAATTAACTGTAGTCAAATCAAATAACATAGGCGCAGGCAGGATAATAATCTCATTGTGTTTCTTATTAAATCTCAAGTTATACAGAAGCATCTTATCATCATTGTGAACAATAAACTCATGTGCTACCATGCTCCTGTAATCTAAAAGGGAAAGAGGCAACCTTGTCTCCTCTTTATCATAGTGCCTAATAGGTATCTCAAAATGTTTAGCAAGGTATGCAGCATAGATACCTCCAAAAATGGGGCCTTTTGTACGGTTCAGGCTTAGCCGCTTAGCAATAACGACACCCATCCTAAAACTATTATCACCAAACAAGGCATGGAATAGAATAATGATATCAGGAACACTGAAGTTTCCACTATTTCCACGACCAATTAAGCATCGTCTAGCAAATAAGGCAAAGTAGCGTAAAACAGGAAAGTGTATGCTAGTGATTCTCGCATCAGAACCCTTCTTCGGATCCCCTACAGTAATGGTGTTAACAAAACCATCCACATCTTTACGATGTGGTTCATCTAATCTGTCCTCAAAGGGTATTCTACATACCACGCAAAAATTACGTAATGACATTTCCTTGAACTCATCATATAAATGAAATGATACTGAAGGAGGTGAATTCTTAGGATAGTAATAAAAGTTTTGCACAAAAGTATTGGTGAGTAAGAGATACTAATCGATCCGGTTGTGGAGGAAGTTGGTGAGGCCCGCATTTTCAATCAAAGAATAGAAGTCTTCATAAATCCCGGCTTCTCTCAAGAAATTATCACAGGGCCATTCACACGGCCGTACTTCCGCTACGCGAGGAAGATTATACTTGGCCTTTTCCTTCTCTTTAGCTTGTTTTTCCTGGGAGCCTTGGCTAGAAGAGCCCCTCAAAAATCTCCTTATCATTTTCTGATTTTTTTTGAAATTTTTAGTAACTTCAAAATAAAAGTGAATAGAACTAAACAAGATTGGTAGCAACTACTCCTACAAGTGCCTAGAGCCTATATCATGCATTAGAATTACTTGGGACCTCATAAATTTAACACACAAGCTCAAGAACAGGGTCACCTATGCAGCAAAAATTTACAATGAATAAAGCACTAGAACAAAAACTAATTGGACCAATGGAGGAGTCACATACCAAGCAACAATCTCCCAAAGCAGTTTTGTGAATGGAGCTTTGAGCAAGGAGATCGAAAATCGCAGTAAAATGAGCTAGAACTCGTCCTTGAGCTGGATAGGGATTTTTTTGGGGAAGAAGATGGAGTGTGTGGGTGCAGGAATAAGTGGAGGGGGGCCACCGTGGGCCCACGAGACAGGGGGCGCCCAGGGGGTGTGGGCGCGCCCTCCACCCTCGTGGCCAGGTGCTTGCCCCCCTGCGGTGTTTTCAGTGCCTAAAATCCTCAAATATTCCATAAAAACTCATACTAAATTTGTAGGGTATTTGGAGCACTTTTATTTTCGGGATATTTTTTTATTGCACGAATAATTCAGAAAACAGACAAATAATACTATTTTTGCTTTATTTATTCTAAATAACAGAAAGTAAAAAGAGGGTATAGAAGGTTGTGCCTTCTAGTTTCATCCATCTCATGATCATCAAAATGAATCCACTAACAAGGTTGATCAAGTCTTGTTAACAAACTCATTCCGAATAACACGGAACCGGAGAAATTTCGAATGACACTAGGTTACCTCAACGGGGATATGAACATCCCCAACAAGAAGAATATCATACTTTTTCTTGACAGTAGGAAGAGGAAATTCAAAACCTCCAATAATGATAGTTGGAACTTTTCCAATAGAACTGATGCTATGAACTTGAGATTGTTTCCTCAGAAAGTGTACCGTATGCTCATTACCATTAACATGAAAAGTGACATTGCCTTTGTTGCAACCAATAACAGCCCCTGCAGTATTCAAAAAGGGTCTACCAACGATAATCGACATACTATCGTCCTCAGGAATATCAAGAATAACAAAGTCCATTAAGATAGTGACATTTGCAACCACAACAGGCACATCCTCACAAATACCAACAGGTATAGCAGTTGATTTATGAGCCATTTGCAAAGATATTTCAGTAGGTGTCAACTTATTCAATTCAAGTCTACGATATAAAGAGAGAGGCATAACACTAACACTGGCTCCAAGATCACATAAAGCGGTTTTAACATAATTTCTTTTAATGGAGCATGGTATAGTTGGTACCCCTGGGTCTCCAAGTTTCTTTGGTATTCCACCCTTAAAGGTATAATTAGCAAGCATGGTGGAAATTTTAGCTTCTGGTATCTTTCTTTTATTTCTAATGATATCCTTCATATACTTAGCATAAGGATTTACTTTAAGCATATCAGTTAAGCGCATACGTAAGAAGATAGGTCTAATCATTTCAGCAAAGCGCTCAAAATCCTCATCATCCTTTGTCTTGGATGGTTTAGGAGGAAAGGGCATGGGTTTCTGAACCCATGGTTCTCTCTCTCTACCGTGCTTCCTAGCAACAAAATCTCTCTTTTCATAACGTTGATTTCTTGATTGTGGGTTATCAAGATCAACAGCAGGTTCAATCTCTACATCATTATTTTTGCTAGGTTGAGCATCAACATGAACATTACCATTAACATTATCACCAGGTTCATGTTCATCACCTGATTGTGTTTCAGCATCAGAAATAGAAATATCATTGGGATTCTCAGGTGTGTCTACAACAGGTTCACTAGAAGCATGCAAAGTCCTATCGTTTTTCTTTTTCTTCTTTTTAGAAGAACTAGGTGCCTCTAAATTATTTCTCTAAGAATCCTGCTCGATTCTCTTAGGGTGGCCTTCAGGATACAAAGGTTCCTGAGTCATTTTACCCATTCTAGTAGCCACTCTAACAGCAAAATCTTGTTTATTATTTAATTCATCGAGCAAATCACTTTGAGCCTTAAGTACTTGCTCAGCTTGAGTGGTAACCATAGAAGCATATTTGCTAATGAGTTTAAGTTCGCCTTTAACTCTAGCCATATAATCACTCAAGCGTCCTATCTCGAAAGCATTATTCTTTAATTCTCTACCAACATAAGCATTAAAATTTTCTTGTCTAGACATAAAGTCATCAAATTCATCTAAGCATGGGCTATGAAATTTAGTAGAGGGAATTTCAACTTTATCATATCTATAGAGAGAATTTACCTTTACTATCTGTGTCGGGTTATCAAGACAATGTATTTCTTTAACAG
>NW_021182217.1:0-4926 GCF_002162155.2 Triticum dicoccoides | reverse complement strand
CAGAGGGAAGCAGGAATTTGCAGAGGTGCCAGAGCTCGATTTTAAAATAGAGATGAATAACATTTTGAGCGGCATACTTTCACTTTCAACGCAACAACTATGAGATGGCGATATCTTCCCTACTACATACATTATAGGCGGTTCCCAAACAGAATGGTAAAAGTTTATACTCCCCCACCACCAAGCATCAATCCATGGCTTGCTCGAAACAACGAGTGCCTCCAACTAACAACTGCCCTGGGGGAGTTTTGTTTAATTATATTGATTTGCTTTGATCTTTTTGATCATGGGACTGGGCATCCCGGTGACCGCCATTTTCTCGTGAATGAGGAGCAGAGTCCACTCCTCTTGAGAATAACCCACCTAGCATGGAAGATACAGACAACCCTAGTTGAAACATGAGCTGCTTGAGCATACAAAACAGAATTTTATTTGAAGGTTTGGAGTTTGGCACATACAAATTTACTTGGAACGGCAGGTAGATACCGCATATAGGAAGGTATGGTGGACTCATATGGAACAACTTTGGGGTTTATGGAGTTTGGGTGCACAAGCAGTATTCCCGCTTAGTAGAGGTGAAGACTAGCAAAAGACTGGGAAGCGACCAACTGAGAGAGCGACAACAGTCATGAACATGCATTAAAATTAATTTACACCGAGTACAAGTATGAGTAGGATATAATCCACCATGAACATAAATATCGTGAAGGATATGTTGATTTGTTTCAACTACATGCGTGAACATGTGCCAAGTCAAGTCACTCAGTTTATTCAAAGGAGGATACCATCCCATCATACCACATCATAATCATTTTAATAGCATGTTGGCACGCAAGGTAAACCATTATAACTCATAGCTAATTAAGCATGGCACAAGCAACTATAATCTCTAAATGTCATTGCAAATATGTTTACTAAATAATAAGCTAAATCAGGAACGATGAACTCATCATATTTACAAAAACAAGAGAGGTCGAGTTCATACCAGCTTTTCTCATCTCAATCAGTCCATCATATATCGTCATTATTGCCTTTCACTTGCACGACCAAACGGTGTGTATAATCATAATAGTGCATGTGCATTGGACTAAGCTGGAATCTGCAAGCATTCAACTCAAGAGAGAAGACAAAGTAATATGGGCTTTAAGTTAAATAAACAATCATGCATGTGAGAGCTACTAAACATTTTCAATATGGTCTTCTACTCTCGACCCCCAAAGGAAAGAAAAGAAATAAAACTATTTACACGGGAAAGCTCCCAACAAGTAAGAAGAAGAACGGGAAATCTTTTTGGGTTTTCATTTTAATTTCTACTACAAGCATGGTAATTAAACTAACTAATTATTTTGGTTTTTCTTAAGGTTTATCAAACACACAAGAAGAAAGCTAGAAAAATAAATTAAACTAGCATGGATAATACAATGAAAGAGTATGAGCACCGACAACTAGAATAGTGTGTGAACATGAATGTAAAGTCGGTGAGAAATACGTACTCCCCCAAGCTTAGGATTTTGGCCTAAGTTGGTCTATTGCCAAGGACCGCGGCTACTCTCCCCGGTGTACTGAGGGGTGTAATCAGGATACCACTGACTAGCGATCTCCTCCGGATCCCATTGATAAGATGATGGACGATAAGGGTTCAGTGGAGGTTCCGGCTCGGGCTCTGGAGCGGATGCTTGTCCTCAATGAGCGTACACCGCTTCCGGCGAGACAAGATAATTAACTGTAGTCAAATCAAATAACATAGGCGCAGGCAGGATAATAATCTCATTGTGTTTCTTATTAAATCTCAAGTTATACAGAAGCATCTTATCATCATTGTGAACAATAAACTCATGTGCTACCATGCTCCTGTAATCTAAAAGGGAAAGAGGCAACCTTGTCTCCTCTTTATCATAGTGCCTAATAGGTATCTCAAAATGTTTAGCAAGGTATGCAGCATAGATACCTCCAAAAATGGGGCCTTTTGTACGGTTCAGGCTTAGCCGCTTAGCAATAACGACACCCATCCTAAAACTATTATCACCAAACAAGGCATGGAATAGAATAATGATATCAGGAACACTGAAGTTTCCACTATTTCCACGACCAATTAAGCATCGTCTAGCAAATAAGGCAAAGTAGCGTAAAACAGGAAAGTGTATGCTAGTGATTCTCGCATCAGAACCCTTCTTCGGATCCCCTACAGTAATGGTGTTAACAAAACCATCCACATCTTTACGATGTGGTTCATCTAATCTGTCCTCAAAGGGTATTCTACATACCACGCAAAAATTACGTAATGACATTTCCTTGAACTCATCATATAAATGAAATGATACTGAAGGAGGTGAATTCTTAGGATAGTAATAAAAGTTTTGCACAAAAGTATTGGTGAGTAAGAGATACTAATCGATCCGGTTGTGGAGGAAGTTGGTGAGGCCCGCATTTTCAATCAAAGAATAGAAGTCTTCATAAATCCCGGCTTCTCTCAAGAAATTATCACAGGGCCATTCACACGGCCGTACTTCCGCTACGCGAGGAAGATTATACTTGGCCTTTTCCTTCTCTTTAGCTTGTTTTTCCTGGGAGCCTTGGCTAGAAGAGCCCCTCAAAAATCTCCTTATCATTTTCTGATTTTTTTTGAAATTTTTAGTAACTTCAAAATAAAAGTGAATAGAACTAAACAAGATTGGTAGCAACTACTCCTACAAGTGCCTAGAGCCTATATCATGCATTAGAATTACTTGGGACCTCATAAATTTAACACACAAGCTCAAGAACAGGGTCACCTATGCAGCAAAAATTTACAATGAATAAAGCACTAGAACAAAAACTAATTGGACCAATGGAGGAGTCACATACCAAGCAACAATCTCCCAAAGCAGTTTTGTGAATGGAGCTTTGAGCAAGGAGATCGAAAATCGCAGTAAAATGAGCTAGAACTCGTCCTTGAGCTGGATAGGGATTTTTTTGGGGAAGAAGATGGAGTGTGTGGGTGCAGGAATAAGTGGAGGGGGGCCACCGTGGGCCCACGAGACAGGGGGCGCCCAGGGGGTGTGGGCGCGCCCTCCACCCTCGTGGCCAGGTGCTTGCCCCCCTGCGGTGTTTTCAGTGCCTAAAATCCTCAAATATTCCATAAAAACTCATACTAAATTTGTAGGGTATTTGGAGCACTTTTATTTTCGGGATATTTTTTTTTATTGCACGAATAATTCAGAAAACAGACAAATAGTACTATTTTTGCTTTATTTATTCTAAATAACAGAAAGTAAAAAGAGGGTATAGAAGGTTGTGCCTTCTAGTTTCATCCATCTCATGATCATCAAAATGAATCCACTAACAAGGTTGATCAAGTCTTGTTAACAAACTCATTCCGAATAACACGGAACCGGAGAAATTTCGAATGACACTAGGTTACCTCAACGGGGATATGAACATCCCCAACAAGAAGAATATCATACTTTTTCTTGACAGTAGGAAGAGGAAATTCAAAACCTCCAATAATGATAGTTGGAACTTTTCCAATAGAACTGATGCTATGAACTTGAGATTGTTTCCTCAGAAAGTGTACCGTATGCTCATTACCATTAACATGAAAAGTGACATTGCCTTTGTTGCAACCAATAACAGCCCCTGCAGTATTCAAAAAGGGTCTACCAACGATAATCGACATACTATCGTCCTCAGGAATATCAAGAATAACAAAGTCCATTAAGATAGTGACATTTGCAACCACAACAGGCACATCCTCACAAATACCAACAGGTATAGCAGTTGATTTATGAGCCATTTGCAAAGATATTTCAGTAGGTGTCAACTTATTCAATTCAAGTCTACGATATAAAGAGAGAGGCATAACACTAACACTGGCTCCAAGATCACATAAAGCGGTTTTAACATAATTTCTTTTAATGGAGCATGGTATAGTTGGTACCCCTGGGTCTCCAAGTTTCTTTGGTATTCCACCCTTAAAGGTATAATTAGCAAGCATGGTGGAAATTTTAGCTTCTGGTATCTTTCTTTTATTTCTAATGATATCCTTCATATACTTAGCATAAGGATTTACTTTAAGCATATCAGTTAAGCGCATACGTAAGAAGATAGGTCTAATCATTTCAGCAAAGCGCTCAAAATCCTCATCATCCTTTGTCTTGGATGGTTTAGGAGGAAAGGGCATGGGTTTCTGAACCCATGGTTCTCTCTCTCTACCGTGCTTCCTAGCAACAAAATCTCTCTTTTCATAACGTTGATTTCTTGATTGTGGGTTATCAAGATCAACAGCAGGTTCAATCTCTACATCATTATTTTTGCTAGGTTGAGCATCAACATGAACATTACCATTAACATTATCACCAGGTTCATGTTCATCACCTGATTGTGTTTCAGCATCAGAAATAGAAATATCATTGGGATTCTCAGGTGTGTCTACAACAGGTTCACTAGAAGCATGCAAAGTCCTATCGTTTTTCTTTTTCTTCTTTTTAGAAGAACTAGGTGCCTCTAAATTATTTCTCTAAGAATCCTGCTCGATTCTCTTAGGGTGGCCTTCAGGATACAAAGGTTCCTGAGTCATTTTACCCATTCTAGTAGCCACTCTAACAGCAAAATCTTGTTTATTATTTAATTCATCGAGCAAATCACTTTGAGCCTTAAGTACTTGCTCAGCTTGAGTGGTAACCATAGAAGCATATTTGCTAATGAGTTTAAGTTCGCCTTTAACTCTAGCCATATAATCACTCAAGCGTCCTATCTCGAAAGCATTATTCTTTAATTCTCTACCAACATAAGCATTAAAATTTTCTTGTCTAGACATAAAGTCATCAAATTCATCTAAGCATGGGCTATGAAATTTAGTAGAGGGAATTTCAACTTTATCATATCTATAGAGAGAATTTACCTTTACTATCTGTGTCGGGTTATCAAGACAATGTATTTCTTTAACAG
>NW_021182216.1:0-869 GCF_002162155.2 Triticum dicoccoides | reverse complement strand
AGTGTCAAGTATCTCTTCCTTCGACCATGAGATCGTGTAACTCCCGGATACCGTAAGAGTGCCTTGGGTGTATCAAACGTCACAACGTAACTGGGTGACTATAAAGGTGCATTACAGGTATCTCCGAAAGTAGCTGTTGGGTTGACACGGATCGAGACTGGGATTTGTCACTCCGTATGACGGAGAGGTATCTCTGGGCCCACTCGATAATGCATCATCATAATGAGCTCAATGTGACCAAGGTGTTGGACACGGGATCATGCATTACGGTACGAGTAAAGTGACTTGCCGGTAACGAGACTGAACAAGGTATTGGGATACCGACGATCGAGTCTCGGGCAAGTAACGTACCGATTGACAAAGGGAATTGCATACAGGGTTTGATCGAATCCTCGACATAGTGGCTCATCCGATGACAACATCGAGGAGCATGTGGGAGCCATCATGGGTATCCAGATCCTACTGTTGGTTATTGACTGAGAGCGTCTCGGTCATGTCTGCATGTCTCCCGAACCCGTAGGGTCTACACACTTAAGGTTCGGTGACGCTAGGGTTATTAGGAAGACTAGTATGTGACTACCGAATGTTGTTAGGAGTCCCGGATGGGATCCTGGACGTCACGAGGAGATCCGGAATGGTCCGGAGGTAAAGATTTATATATGGGAAGTTGTCAAACGGACACCGGGAAGTTTCGGGGTCATACCGGTATTGTACCGGGGCCACCGGAAGGGTTCCGGGGGTCCACCGGGAGGGGCCACCCCTCCCGGGGGGCCACATGGGCTGCGTGGGGCAGGGAGCCAGCCCCTGGTGGGCTGGCCGCACCCCCCTCCCTTGGGCCCATGCGCCTAGGGTTGAGGGGGAACCCTAGA
>NW_021182215.1:0-1192 GCF_002162155.2 Triticum dicoccoides | reverse complement strand
GCGGCGCGCGTGGAGGAAGGAGGCGGCGGGGCGCGCGTGGAGGAGCCGGGTCGCGGGGGCCGGATCCGGGCCTCCCGGCCCGCGGCGGCGGCGGCGAGGAGGTGCGCCTGCCACGTGGCGGCACCGGAGTGGTCGGGGGCGCCGGCGGACGTGTCCGGTCAGGCGGCGGACATGTCCGTCGGTGGCTGGGAGCTGTTTTTTTTAGCTAGGGTTTCGGACGGGGGAAGAAGAGATCCGAATGGAGGGGGTATAAATAGGCATAGAGGGAGCTAGGAGAGTCCAAATGAGGTGCGGTTTTCGGCCACGCGATCGTGATCGAACGCTCTAGGACATGGAGCAGAGTTTGGTGGGTTTTGGGCCAAATTGGGGGGGGTGTTGGGCTGCAACACACACGAGGCCTTTTCGGTCCCTCGGTTAACCGTTGGAGCATCAAACGAAGTCCAAATGACACGAAACTTGACAGGCGGTCTACCGGTAGTAAACCAAGGCCGCATGGCAAGTCTCGGTCCAATCCAGAAATGTTTAATCCCCACACACGAAAGAAAGCTAGAAATGACCACCGGAGGAGAACGAAGCGCCGGAATGCAAAACGGACAACGGAGAAAATGCTCAAATGCATGAGATGAACATGTATGCAAATGCAATGCACGAGATGACATGATATGCGATGCATGAAAAACGAAAACAACACAAGGAGACGAAGACCAGAACCCGAGAAATAAATATAAGTTAACGCCGGAAACGGCAAGAGTTGGATACAAATATGGAAAGTATATCTGGGGCGTTACAACACTCCACCACTACGAAAAGATCTCGTCCCGAGATCTAGGACTGAAAGAACTCCGGGTACTCAGAACGGAGGTGATCCTCGCGTTCCCAGGTAGCTTCACGGTCGGAATGGTGAGACCACTTGACTTTGAGAAATTTGATTGACTTGTTGCGAGTCTTGCGTTCAGTCTCTTCAAGAATAGCAACTGGGTGCTCACGATAAGAGAGATCTTCTTGGAGCTCAATGTCCTCGAAGTTGACGGTGCGGTCAGGAGTCTTGAAGCACTTTCGAAGCTGAGAGACATGGAACACATCATGAACATTTGCAAAGTTTGAAGGAAGCTCGAGTTGATAGGCGAGGTCGCCTCTCTTGCTGACAATCTTGAAAGGTCCCACGTATCTAGGGGCAAGCTTCCCTTTGATA
>NW_021182214.1:0-40588 GCF_002162155.2 Triticum dicoccoides | reverse complement strand
GCAGTGCCTCCGTCGATCCATCTGCGAGGAAGCCCATCCAGCCGCTTAGGTAGCTAACCCACGTTGTGCTTCAATCAATCAGTTGAAAGTTCGAAACCAATCCAGCTGCCTCGTCACTCATCACGCAGGCCTCAATCGATCCGACGTCCGCAAGGAAGTCATCGAGCTGCTTAGCTTGCTAGCTAGCGCAATAATTCAATTGATCTGTCGTCCGCAAGGAAGTCGCCTTCGGCCGCCAAGCTGCTGCTCTGCTGCCTTCGCCAGCGGCTGGACCTTGACCGTCCACTGCTGTCACGCCTCACCGCTGCCTGCTGCAACGCCAACTCTGCCTCATGCGTGCCCTAGCCGTCGCCTCCAGGATCGAATCAATCTGCAATTGTCTCTCTTGCACAAACTCGTTGACATCCACCGCTGCCTGCGTCGCCCACGTACGCGCTTCGTGAGTCTTTCTCGTTGCTCCACGAGTTGACTTTCGAGCCCGGTTATACTGCTATGCAAATAGCGCACTATGAAGGATGACGGCAACCAATACGGCATCAAGATGTGAGATGTGAGATTGCAGATGCAACTGGATCATGACTTGGGCGAGGAATCCGTGGTGGTTGTTCTCGTCCAGCACGGCGGCTCTCCCGTTCACTCGGCCATGGCGTCGGCAGCTCCCAGCGCTTAGAGATGCGGCGGATCCTGCAGATCTCTTGTCTGGATTCGGCGAACGAGGAGCAGGGGTGGGGGCGCGGCGGCGGCGGTGGAACCCTGCTTCTCGTGCGGGACAGCAATTTTAACGACGGCCGAGTCTAGGCTGCGTACGAAACGTTTTATCTTTTCCACTTACGGTCGGATTACAGTGGACCGCGGGTTGATTGCTATAAAACTTAGGGGCTCCTCTGCAAAAACTCTACGACGGTGAACCCGAAGACCCAATCCGTGCTTTATTATTAGGGAGAGATTATATTAAGAAGAGAATAATAACCATACCTGACCGCCAGTGTCTCAATCCTAGAACCTTCTCTTGGCCAAAGTAACCATGCATAGAGAAGACGACAATGTTAAATATGGATGGGACCCTGCCGAAAAACTTCTCCATGTTGATAGGATCTGGTGCCTGGAGCACTTCAAATAGGAAATTCAGAGTCTCCTTGCACCTCTCGGCATTCTCACCCCATCCTTTCTCCAACCCCCACTCCTGAAATCTGCAATACAATTCATGAAGAAATGTTAGGCATAGTGGCATATTTCTGCACCATGGACTACATGTCTACTTAATATGGCAGCACATCACCTCTGTTCAAATTTCAAATATGGTGTGAATTTAGGCAGCCCGCTGACAAAAACTTCTGCAAGGAGCAGCGCTGTCTGAAGCTTGTCCACCGTGTCGATCGTGTCGTTGACCATCAGTTTCTGCATGTACATAAGGATATATAAGTTCAATCAGTCCGTTACTTCTGATCTTCTGATAGTCTCTGTGATATAGATGTGTTATGATTCGGCAACCCCGAAGTGACAATAATCCGGACCACTTCCGGTGATGACCGTAGTTTGAGGAGTTCATGTATTCACTATGTGTTAATGCTTTGGTCTGGTACTCTATTAAAAGGAGGCCTTAATATCCCTTAGTTTCCATTAGGACCCTGCTGCCACGGGAGGGTAGGACAAAAGATGTTATGCAAGTTCTTTTCCATAAGCATGTATGACTATATTCGGAATACATGCCTACGTTATATTGATGAATTGGAGCTAGTTCTATGTCACCCTATGTTATGATTGTTACATGATGGACCACATCCGGCATAATTCTCTATCACCGATCCATTGCCTACGAGTTTTCCATATTTTGTTCTTCGCTTATTTACTTTTCTGTTGCTATTGCTATCATCATTATAAAATACCAAAAACATTACTTTTGCTATTGTTACCTTTTGTTATTGTTACCTTTTGTTATTGTTACCTTTTGCTACCGTTACCACTACTATCATATTACTTTGCTACTAAATACTCTGCTGCAGATATTAAGTTTCCAGGTCTGGTTGAATTGAGAACTCAGCTGCTAATACTTGAGAATATTCTTTGGCTTCCCTTGTGTCGAATCAATAAATTTGGGTTGAATACTCTACCCTCGAAAACTGTTGCGATCCCCTATACTTGTGGGTTATCACACTGCAACCCACCTCATGAGCTATTGAGCAAGCAGGCTCGGTCATCGAGCCAAGCTTCTCCGCCAAAAAAGGAAAGGTGAGGATTTGTGCCGCTGCTCTCCCTTGTCGACGGCGGCAAATCGACGACCAGGTGAGGATTTGTGTCACTGCAAGCCAGGGTTTCTGCCTCGTCGTGCAGGTAGGCAACGAATCGGTGGGCAAGGATGCGGGAAGCGTGAAGATATTTTATTTATTTTTTGAGGTATAAGGTAGAAAAAGATGAAGGCAAAAGAAAGTCGGTTCGGTTCGCAGCAAGCGAGCGAAGGAATAACCGACCGACTGACCAACCTATTGAGGTAAAAAAGTCGATCAGTTCCATGCAACTCAGCCGCCTAACCGCCTACTATGAGAGGGGAATGGATGGATACGGACTCGAGGCCAATAAAAGCAGAGCGACTCGGCGACCGGCTCCTCCCACAAACCACCAGAGAGAAAACCTGAATCAATGTGTCATCCCATGGACTGCGCCGACCCCCTAGAGGACAACGAAGACCTAGTCCATGTCCTTCACTTGCTGCGATCGGGTCAGAAGATGCCCCCGTGGGTGAACAAGCAAGACATGTACGCCGACGTCCCAGAGGTGGTGACCACAACCTGCAAGGCTGCTCCTGGCGGCGATGGGAGGCCAGTCTTCAACATCCTCATGGGCCTCCCCTCCAAGGGCGGCGGTACCAGGTGTTACTTAGGAATCCTGGATGATGTAGTGTATATTTTGTCCTTCTTCTGGTAGCCCGCGTCGGTCGTGCGGCTGGTGTAGACATCTTGGCTGCCTTTGGCACGGAGTCGCGTGAGTATGTAGTAGACATGCCTTCCAGCGCCGTCGGGAGCGGGCTTGCAGGTGGCGATCACCATGTTAGGGGTTTTAGGTGTAAAGGTCGCACTCGCTAATCCACGGAGTCATGGGCATGGTGATTTCCATGCATGGCATCAACATTGAGGGTTCTTCATTGTTTGCACTAGGAGTAACCAACGACAATCTCCACCACCAGGCACCGAGCTCCCAGAATTAAAATTATAGTTTTATATTTAACTTTTATACTTATTTATGTTTTTAAGTTCAGTGTTATTAA
The DNA here is from genome assembly GCF_002162155.2 of Triticum dicoccoides. Classification (NCBI taxonomy): domain Eukaryota; kingdom Viridiplantae; phylum Streptophyta; class Magnoliopsida; order Poales; family Poaceae; genus Triticum; species Triticum dicoccoides. Next base: position 37,326 of record NW_021182214.1, on the reverse strand, counting down.
ATATCAATTATAAAAAATTTGACATCTATGGTTGAAAAGTGCAAACACACCGTGTTAAATAAAAGAAGTTGTTTTTTTCCTTTTTGAGGTGATGTTTGTTTAAACATTGTACAATTGTATAAGCACTTACACACATGCTTTTAAAAGATAAAGTAGGATTCTATTAAGCTTGAAAAAAAAGACGAGTCGTATGACTGCGCAGATTAATTTATGGCCCTTAGTTAAATTGTATTGTATGCATTTGTGTGTTCATGTATATTTAATGTTTTGTACCAGTTGAAGAAAATCTTGATAGAGTTTTCTAGTGTATGATTATGTACGAGTAAATATAGAAAATTAGGAAATGTGACAACTCATAGGCCACCAGAACGTTATCCGTTATTAGCCTCCCCGGCACGAACGCACTTTGATTTTCAGAAATGATCGAAGGCATGATAATCTTGAGGCGGTTGGCAATCACCTTTGACATCAATTTGTACATAATGTTGCATAGTGAGATTGGCCTGAGATCTTTAATTCTGTTTGGGTTCTTAGTCTTTGGAATAAGCACGACCACTGTATCATTCCATCCTGCCGGTATCACCCCCATTAAGCACATCGAGCACCTCCTCCACAATCCTATACCCCACGACGTGCTAATGTTTCTTGTAGATGATGGACGGCATACCGTTCGGACCCGGTGCCTTGACATCGTTGATATGATCAAGAGCCGCCTTGATTCCCTCACGAGTGAACTCAGCATTGAGGGCATCTAGCATGGCGTTGGTGACACGCGGTTCAACTTTAGCAATGAGCTCAAGTATTCGAGACCCGTTTTTTGTTGTGAAGAGTTCCTAAAAAAGAATAGACATAATTAGTCATCTCCTCTCCCTCCTTCACCATCGGTCCATCCTCCCTTCTTAGCTCCTTCACTCTATTTGCCTTCTTTCTCGCTGATGCAAATGCCATAAAGTAGTGGGTGTTCCTGTTTCCATCTTTAAGCCAGGAGATATGGGTCATTTGTTTCGCCTTGGTATTCTTTTTCTCCTCTAGGTCTCGCACCACCACTCTCAGCCTTGCCTCCTCTTTGACTTTTTGTTCGGACACCTGCTCCTTCATACATGTTTCAAGTTTAGACCATGATGTCCTCAGCCTGCCTTCCAGCTCTCCCGCAACTTCCTTTCCAACGATCCATCGCCGATTCACCGTACATACCTGTGAGTGTCCAAACTCGCCTCCCTTAGTCGTGGAGCCATCGCAACTAGGTTAGCTTAAAGGGGGCCATGTGTTGGTACGCCATTAGTAACCAAAACAGTAATGGCGCACCAGGTGAAAAGTGCGTCATTACTAAGTTTGACCAAGGTTTGACCCAGTCATACATATAGTAATGGCGCACTTTGTATAGATGCGCCATTACTAAGTTGACATAGTAATGGCGCACCTTTACAAATGCGTCATTACTATGTGTAGGACTGGGTCAAACCTTGGTCAAACTTAGTAATGGCGCACTTTGCATAGGTGCGCCATTACTATGTCAAACTTAGTAATGGCGCACCTATACAAAGTGCGTCATTACTAACTTTGACCAAGGTTTGATCAATTCATACACATAGTAATGGCGCACTTTGTGAAGGTGCGCCATTAATAATGCACCCCCCCCCCCCAACCGCCTTTTCAATTTTAAAAAAATAAAAGAAAATGATGGAAATGTAAAAAAAATAAAAGAAAATAAGTTTCCCATGTGATATGTGGTCTAGTTGTTGAGAAAATTTACAAATATGAATTTTGACTTTATTTGCAAAATCTTTCTAGAACCCCGTTGAAGATTTTTAGAATCCCCAAAAACCTAACAGAATAAAAGATACATGGCTTTTAAGATCTAGAGGGGGGAAACTGGAAAACATTTCGAACTTAGTAATGGCGCACCATTTGCTAGGTGCGCCACTAGTAATAGAAAAAAATTGGTTTCGAATTTTTTTTGGAAAAAATGTTCAAAATATGATACGTAATATGACCGGGAAGTTTGAAATATTTTTCAAAATTTCATCACACTCATGAACATGAACAAAGTCCTAGACATCAATAAGGTTTAATAGAATTGATATGATAGATATATCAACAAGTGCATGTTAAGTGAGCTGGTGCTGGGGTTGGATAGAACTCAGAAGTTAAGCGTGTTCGAGCTGGAGTAGTGTGAGGATGGGTGACCTTTCGGGAAGTTTGACCACGGAGTGCCATTTGACTTGATATTAAGCAAATTGACCCGAGATTAAGAAAAAAAACGAGAAAAAATTGAAAAAAAATTCTGAAAAAATATTTTAAAAAAAATTGTTAGTAATGGCGCACTTCTATGTGGTGCGCCATTACTAAGTCAGATAGTAATGGCGCACTTCTAGGCATAGTAATGGCGCACTATGTGGTGCGCCACTATTATCTGGGATACTAATGGCGCACCAGAGGTGCGTCATTACTATTTGTTACTAGTGGCGTGTTAATAGTGGCGCACCTATAGTGCGCCATTAATAGCAAAAAATGGTGCGCCACTAACAGCCTTTTTTCTAGTAGTGGGTTAAAACGGGACAAAGGACACGAAGGTTTTATACTGGTTCGGCCCCTTGCGGTGAAGGTAAAGGCCTACTCCAGTTTGAGGTGGTATTGCTTATGTCTCGATTACCAGGGAGCGAATACGCTTGACCTAATTCTCGATCTGTTGTCTCTTGCCCTAAACCGTCGTCGGGTCATCCCTTTATATACATAGGTTGACGCCCCGCGGCTCACAAATTCCCGGCCGGCTCATAAACTACGTGTCCGGTCCAGTGACTACTAACACCTGCCTTACATTACAAGTCTTACTTATATGGCGGTTTACACCTATGGGCCTTAAGCCGCCTTTGGGCTTCAGGCCCTTAACAGCTTCTTCCATGAACCGCCATCCTCAAGATCTTCATGGGCCTTTTACTTTATGATCTGCCGTAGGTATAACCCGGAGCCTCCTAGGCGGGTTACACCCAATACTTATATCCCCAACAGGGAGTGAGTAATTCCTTCGTAGGCTCACTGGTTGGTGAGGAGTTGGATGAGATTCATCATGTAATCAAGTTAGTTTTGTTAGGGTTTGATCCCTAATATCCACTATGTTCTGAGATTGATGTTGCTATGATTTCTCCATGCTTAATGCTTGTCACTTTGGGCCGGGGTGCCATGATTTCAGATCTGAACCGTTTATGTTATCATCATTATATTCATGTTCTAGATTCGATCTTGCAGGTTATAGTCACCTACTACGTGTAACGATCCGGTAACCCGGAGTGACAATAGTCGAGACCACTCCCGGTGATGACCGTAGTTTGTGGAGGTCATGTATTCACTGTGTGTTAATGCTTTGTTCTAGTTCTCTATTAAAATGAGGCATTAATATTCCTTAGTTTCCAATAGGACCCCGCTGCCACGGGAGGGTAGGACAAAAGATGGCATACAAGTTATTTCCATAAGCATGTATCACTATTTACGGAATACATGCCTACATTATATTTATGAACTGGAGCTAGTGCTGCATCGCCCTAGGTTATGACTGTCACATGATGAATATCATCCAACAAATTACCAAACCAATGCCTACGAATTTATCATATTTTTTTGCTAAGTTACTACTACTATCGTTACTATTGCACTTGCTACAAAACTATTGCTATCACTTTTACCCTTACTATTATTGATGCCACTATTATCTAAACTATCATATTATTGTGCTATTGATTATCTTGCTGCAGATAATTAATCAGGAGGTGTGGTTGAATTGACAACTCAACTGCTAATACTTACAAATATTCTTTGGCTCCCCTTGTGTGGAATCTATAAATTTGGTTGAATACTCTACCCACGAAAACTGTTGTGATCCCCTATAATTATGGGTTATCAATGACCACAATATCCGGAAAGGAGGGAAAATGGGTAGCAAAGCAACCGTGAGTACTCATCCGAAGTACTCGCATGCTTATATCAGATCTAAACTACATATGCATCGGTATCAAATGAATGGGGTAGTATATGTGGACTAAACTGCAGAATGCCAGAATAAGAGGGGGAGAAGCTAGTCATGTGGAAGACTATGCTTCTGGCAGCCACCATCTTGCAGAAGTAGAAGAGAGTAGCCGGTATAGTAACAAGTATCATCGTATAGCATAAGCCAACCCGGCGACCCTCTCCTCGTCACCTCGTGAGAGAGTGATCACCGGGTTCTATCTGTCACTTATATGGGTGTGTTTCATCAAGTATACAGTTTTAGTTGTAAGAGGTCGGAATACAACTCAAAGTCATCATGTTACTGTGGACACGGCTATTCGAATAGATTACTTCCCTGTAGGGGTGCACCACTTTTCCCGACACGCTCGATCACTCTGGCTGGACACACTTTCCTCAGCCATGCCCGGCCTCGAAAGATGAACACGTCACCGCCCTACCTAAGCTCTACAGAGAGGCCAATACGCCGGTCTACATCCTAAGCGCGGAGGGTTCTTGGGACCATCGCCCTTTGCACTCCTGCATGTTGTGTGGGCGGTCGGGATCAGTCCTGGCAACCTCCTTTACAAGGCAGGTGCTTACGCGGACAACCCTGGCACGCGTTGCTCAGTCGCTGATGTCTGGAAAGCTTCGGCTGATACTACGACGCCGGTTGCCCGTATCTTGTCCCACGTGGCGGTTAGTGTGTATAGGCCAACGACCCAACTCAGATCAAATATCCAAACTCGTTAAGCGTGTTATTGAGAAATAACCGCGGACAACGACCGGGGACTGTGCCACCTCTTTCCTGGGTGTCTCAACCTGCCCTATCGCTCCGCCACAAAGATTCACACAGAAGGCCGTCGGGAAAAATGTCCTTTCGGCCCCCAGCCCGTGAATCACTCGCGGGTACCCTACGAGCCGACCCAACTTTATTCACATGATGTATTGATACGTCTCCAACGTATCTATAATTTTTTATTGTTCCATGCTATTATATTATCTGTTTTGGACGTTTATAGGCTTTATTATGCACTTCTATATTATTTTTGGGACTAACCTATTAACCCAGAGCCCAGTGCAAGTTTCTGTTTTTTTCCTTGTTTTAGAGTATCGCAAAAAAGGAAAATCAAAACGGAGTCCAATTGACCTGAAACTTCACGGAACTTATTTTTGGACCAGAAGAAGCCCACAGAGTATCGGAGTTTGACCAGGAGAGTCCCGGGCTGCCCACGAGGGTGGGGGCGCGCCCACCCCCCCTAGGCGCGCCACCCTTCCTCGTGGACAGCCCGGAGGTCCACCGACGTACTTCTTTCTCCCATATATACCCATATACCCTAAAAACTTTGAAGAGCACAATAGATCGATAGTTCCGCCGCCAGAAGCCTCCGTAGCCACTGAAAACAAATCTAGACCCGTTCCGGCACCCTGCCTTAGGGGGCAATCCCTCTCCGGTGGCCATCTTCATCATCCTGGTGCTCTCCATGACGAGGAGGGAGTAGTTCTCCCTCAGGGCTGAGGGTATGTACCAGTAGCTATGTGTTTGATCTCTCTCTCTCTCGTGTTCTTGATTTGGCACGATCTTGATGTATCGTGAGCTTTGCTATTATAGTTGGATCTTATGTTTCTTCTCCCCCTCTACTCTCTTGTAATGGATTGAGTTTCCCCTTTAAAGTTATCTTATCGGATTGAGTCTTTAAAGATTTGAGAACACTTGATATATGTATTGTCGTGCGTATCTGTGGTGACAATGGGATATCACGTGAATCACTTGATGTATGTTTTGGTGATCAACTTGCGGGTTCCGCCCATGAACCTATGCATAGGGGTTGGCACACGTTTTCGTCGTGATTCTCTGGTAGAAACTCTGGGGCACTCTTTGAGGTTCTATGTGTTGGTTGAATAGATGAATCTGAGATTGTGTGATGCATATCGTATAATCATACCCACGGATACTTGAGGTGACATTGGAGTATCTAGGTGACATTAGGGTTTTGGCTGATTTGTGTCTTAAGGTGTTATTCTAGTACGAACTCTATGGCTGTTTGTGACACTTATAGGAATAGCCCAACGGACAGATTGGAAAGAATAGCTTTGAGGTGGTTTCGTACCCTACCATAATCTCTTCGTTTGTTCTCCGCTATTAGTGACTTTGGAGTGACTCTTTGTTGCATGTTGAGGGATATTCATATGATCCAATTATGTTATTATTGTTGAGAGAACTTGCACTAGTGAAAGTATGAACCCTAGGCCTTGTTTCCTATCATTGCAATACCGTTTATGCTCACTTTTACCATTAGTTACCTTTCTGTTTTTATATTTTCAGATTACAAAAACTATTATCTTCTATCCATATTGCACTTGTATCACCATCTCTTCGCCGAACTAGCGCACCTATACAATTTACCATTGTATTGGGTGTGTTGGGGACACAAGAGACTCTTTGTTATTTGGTTGCAGGGTTGCTTGAGAGAGACCATCTTCATCCTACGCCTCCTACGGATTGATAAACCTTAGGTCATCCACTTGAGGGAAATTTGCTACTGTCCTACAAACCTCTGCACTTGGAGGCCCAACAACGTCTACAAGAAGAAGGTTGTGTAGTAGACATCAAGCTCTTTTCTGGCGCCGTTGCCGGGGAGGTGAGTGCTTGAAGGTATATATTTAGATCTTGCAATCGAGTCTTTTAGTTTCTTGTTTTATCACTAGTTTAGTTTATAAAAGAAAATTACAAAAAATGGAATTAAGTTTGCCTCATGCGCTTCATCTTTTTAATATCTTTCGTGAGTATGATGGAAAGGAAAATTGTGCCAAAGTGTTAGAAGAAGAATGCATTAGAATGTTTGGCACTAAATATTTGAATGATGAGCATGATTGCAATGTTGTTAGTATGAATTCCTTGAATATCCATGATGCTTATGATATGCAAAGCCACAAGCTTGGGGAAGCTATGTTTGATGAAGATGATATTTTTAGTCCCCCAAGTTTTGATGAGCAAATTTACTATGATGAAAGCATGCCTCCTATCTATGATGATTATTGTGATGACACATATGCTTTAAAGAATAATGATAACCATGAAACTTGTCATCTTGATCTTAATTTTCAATCACATGATAGTTATTTTGTTGAGTTTGCTCCCACTGTTATTCATGAGAAGAAATTTTCTTATGTGGAGAGTAATAAAAATTCTATGCTTGTAGATCATGAAAATAATGCTTTAGATGCTGGTTATATTGTTGAATTCATTCATGATGCTACTGAAAATTATTATGAGGGAGGAACATATGCTTGTAGGAATTGCAGTAATATCAAGTTTCCTCTCTATGTGCTTAAAGTTTTGAAGTTATGCTTGTTTTGCCTTCCTATGCTAGTTGATTATTGTTCCCATAAGTCCTTTGCTCACAAAATCCCTATGCATAGGAAGTGGGTTAGACTTAAATGTGCTAGTCATATTCTTCATGATGCTCTCTTTATGTTTCAATTCTTACCTTTTATGTGAGCATCATTGAAATCATCATGCCTAGCTAGGGGCGTTAAACGATAAAGCTTGTTGGGAGGCAACCCAATTTTTTTTGTTCCTTGATTTTTGCTCCTGTTTAATAATAAATAATTCATATAGCCTCTATTTATATGTGGTTTTATGTCTTTAATTAGTGTTTGTGCCAAGTAGAACCTTTGGGAAGACTTGGGGAAAGTCTTTGCGATCGTGCTGTAAAAAACAGAAACTTTAGTGCTCACGAGAATTTCTGCCATTGTTTATTGTAGAGTGATATTTAGTTAATTATTTTTGCATGTGATTAATATACAAATTACTCAGGTCCACCAATTTATTTTATAATTTTATGAGTTTCATAAGTTTGCGTTAGTTACAGATTACTACAGACTGTTCTGTTTTTGACAGATTCTGTTTTTCATGTGTTGTTTACTTATTTTGATGAATCTATGGCTAGTAAAAGAGTTTATAAACCATAGAGAACTTGGAATACAGTAGGTTTAACATCAATATAAATAAAGAATGAGTTCATTACAGTACCTTGAAGTGGTGTTTTGTTTTCTTTCGCTAACGGAGCTTACGAGTTTTCTGTTAAGTTTTGTGTTGTGAAGTTTTCAAGTTTTGGGTAAAGATTCGATGGACTATGGAATAAGGATTGGCAAGAGCCTAAGCTTGGGGATGCCCAAGGCAACCCAAGGTAATATTCAACGACAACCAAAAGCCTAAGCTTGGGGATGCCCCGGAAGGCATCCCCTCTTTCGTCTTCGTTCATCAGTAACTTTACTTGGAGCTATATTTTTATTCACCACGTGATATGTGTTTTGCTTGGAGCGTCATTTTATTTTCTTTTGTTTTGCTTGCTGTTTGAATAAAATACCAAGATCTGAAATTATTAAATGTTAGAGAGTCTTCACATAGTTTCATAATCATTAGACTACTCATTGATCTTCACTTATATCTTTCGGAGTAGTTTGTCATTTGCTCTCATGCTTCACTTATATAATTTTTTGAGAGTCCTAAACAGCATGGTAATTTGCTTTGGTTATGAATTTAGTCCTAATATGATGGGCATCCATGAGGGATATAATAAAAACTTTCATCTAAAGTGCATTGAATACTATGAGAAGTTTGATACTTGATGATTGTTTTGAGATATGAAGATGGTGATATTAGAGACATGCTAGTTGAGTACTTGTGAATTTGAGAAATACTTGTGTTGAAGTTTGTGATTCCCGTAGCATGCACGTATGGTGAACCATTATGTGATGAAGTCGGAGCATGATTTATTTATTGATTGTCTTCCTTATGAGTGGCGGTCGGGGACGAGCGATGGTCTTTTCCTACCAATCTATCCCCCTAGGAGCATGCCCGTAGTACTTTGTTTCAATAACTAATATATTTTTGCAATAAGTATGTGAGTTCTTTATGACTAATGTTGAGTCCATGGATTATACGCACTCTCACCCTTCCACCATTGCTAGCCTCTCTAGTACCGTGCAACTCTCGCCGGTACCATAAACCCACCATGTACCTTCCTCAAAACAGCCACCATACCTACCTATTATGGCATTTCCATAGCCATTCCGAGATATATTGCCATGCAACTTTCCATCGTTCCGCTTATTATGACACGCTCCATCATTGTCATCTTGCTATGCATGATCATGTAGTTCACCTTGTATTTGTGGCAAAGCCACCGTTCATAATTCTTCCATACATGTCACTCATGTGTCATTGCACATCCCGGTACACCTCCGGAGGCATTCATATAGAGTCATATTTTGTTCTAAGTATCGAGTTGTAATTCTTGAGTTGTAAGTAAATAAAAGTGTGATGATCATCATTATTAGAGCATTGTCCTAGTGAGGACAGGATGATCGAGACTATGACTCCCCCACAAGTCGGGATGAGATTCCGGACGCAAAAAAAAAGAGGTCATAAAAAAGAGGAAATGCCCAAATAAAATAAAATAAAATAAAATAAAAATGAGAGAAAAAGAGAGAAGGGACAATGCTACTATCCTTTCCCCACACTTCTGCTTCAAAGTAGCACCATGATCTTCGTGATAAAGAGTCTCCTATGCTGTTACTTTCATATACTAGTGGGAATTTTTCATTATAGAACTTGGCTTGTATATTCCAATGATGGGCTTCCTCAAAATGCCCTAGGTCTTCGTGAGAAAGCGAGTTGGATGCACACCCACTAGTTTCTTATGTTGAGCTTTCATACATTTATAGCTCTAGTGCATCCGTTGCATGGCAATCCCTACTCACTCACATTGATATCTATTGATGTGCATCTCCCTAGCCCGTTGATACGCCTAGTTGATGTGAGACTATCTTCTCCTTTTTTTCTTCTCCACAACCACCATTCTATTCCACATATAGTGTTATGTCCATGGCTCACGCTCATGTATTGCGTGAAGATTGAAAAAGTTTGAGAACATCAAAAGTATGACACAATTGCTTGGCTTGTCATCGGGGTTGTGCATGATTTAAATATTTTGTGTGGTGAAGATGGAGCATAGCCAGACTATATGATTTTGTAGGGATAGCTTTCTTTGGACATGTTATTTTGAGAAGACATGATTGCTTTGTTACTATGCTTGAAGTATTATTATTTTCATGTCAATATTAAACTTTTGTCTTGAATCTTATGGATCTGAATATTCTTGCCACAATAATGAGAATTACATGGATAAATATGTTAGGTAGCATTCCACATCAAAAATTCTGTTTTTATCATTTACCTACTCGAGGACGAGCAGGAATTAAGCTTGGGGATGCTGATACGTCTCCAGCGTATCTATAATTTTTGATTGTTCCATGCTATTATATTATCTGTTTTGGACGTTTATGGGCTTTATTATGCACTTTTATATTATTTTTGGGACTAACCTATTAACCCAGAGCCCAGTGTCAGTTTCTGTTTTTTTCCTTGTTTTAGAGTATCGCAGAAAAGGAAAATCAAACGGAGTCCAATTGACCTGAAACTTCACGGAACTTATTTTTGGACCAGAAGAAGCCCACGGAGTATCGGTGTTGGACCAGGAGAGTCTCGGGCTGCCCACGAGGGTGGGGGCGCGCCCACCCCCCTAGGCGCGCCACCCTGCCTCGTGGACAGCCCGGAGGTCCACCGACGTACTTCTTCCTCCCATATATACCGATATACCCTAAAAATTTCGAAGAGCACAATAGATCAGGAGTTCCGCCGCCAGAAGCCTCCGTAGCCACCGAAAACAAATCTAGACCCGTTCTGGCACCCTGCCGGAGGGGGCAATCCCTCTCCGGTGGCCATCTTCATCATCCCGGTGCTCTCCACGACGAGGAGGGAGTAGTTCTCCCTCGGGGCTGAGGGCATGTACCAGTAGCTATGTGTTTGATCTCTCTCTCTCTCTCGTGTTCTTGATTTGGCACGATCTTGATGTATCGCGAGCTTTGCTATTATAGTTGGATCTTATGTTTCTTCTCCCCCTCTACTCTCTTGTAATGGATTGAGTTTCCCCTTTGAAGTTATCTTATCGGATTGCCTCTTTAAAGATTTGAGAACACTTGATGTATGTCTTGCCGTATGTATCTATGGTGACAATGGGATATCACGTGATTCACTTGTTGTATGTTTTGGTGATCAACTTGCGGGTTCCGCCCATGAACCTATGCATAGCGGTTGGCACACGTTTTCGTCGTGATTCTCCGGTAGAAACTTTTGGGCACTCTTTGAGGTTCTATGTGTTGGTTGAATAGATGAATCTGAGATTGTGTGATGCATATCGTATAATCATACCCATGGATACTTGAGGTGACATTGGAGTATCTAGGTGACATTAGGGTTTTGGTTGATTTGTGTCTTAAGGTGTTATTCTAGTATGAACTCTAGGGCTGTTTGTGACACTTATAGGAATAGCCCAATGGATTGATTGGAAAGAATAACTTTGAGGTGGTTTCGTACCCTACCATAATCTCTTCGTTTGTTCTCCACTATTAGTGACTTTGGAGTGACTCTTTGTTGCATTTTGAGGGATAGTTATATGATCCAATTATGTTATTATTGTTGAGAGAACTTGCACTACTAAAAGTATGAACCCTAGGCCTTGTTTCCTATCATTGCAATACCTTTTATGCTCACTTTTACCATTAGTTACCTTGCTGTTTTTATATTTTCAGATTACCAAAACTATTATCTTCTATCCATATTGCACTTGTATAACCATCTCTTTGCCGAACTAGTGCACCTATACAATTTACCATTGTATTGGGTGTGTTGGGGACACACGAGACTCTTTGTTATTTGGTTGCAGGGTTGCTTGAGAGAGGCCATCTTCATCCTACGCCTCCTACGGATTGATAAACCTTAGGTCATCCACTTGAGGGAAATTTGCTACTGTCCTACAAACCTCTGCACTTGGAGGCCCAACAACGTCTACAAAAAGAAGGTTGTGTAGTAGACATCAAGCTCTTTTCTGGTGCCGTTGCGGGGGAGGTGAGTGCTTGAAGGTATATCTTTAGATCTTGCAATCGAGTCTTTCAGTTTCTTGTTTTATCACTAGTTAATTTATAAAATAAAATTATGAAAACATGGAATTAAGTTTGCCTCATACGCTTCATCTTTTTAATATCTTTTGTGAGTATGATGGAAAGGAAAATTGTGCCAAAGTGTTAGAAGAAGAATGCATTAGAATGTTTGGCACTAAATATTTGAATGATGAGCATGATTGCAATGTTGTTAGTATGAATTCCTTGAATATCCATGATGCTAATGATATGCAAAGACACAAGCTTGGGGAAGCTATGTTTGATGAAGATGATATTTTTAGTCCCCCAAGTTTTGATGAGCAAATTTACTATGATGAAAACATGCCTCCTATCTATGATGATTATTGTGATGACACGTATGCTTTAAAGAATAATGATAACCATGAAACTTGTCATCTTGATCTTAATTTTCAATCACATGATAGTTGTTTTGTTGAGTTTGCTCCCACTATTATTCATGAGAAGAAATTTGCTTATGTGGAGAGTAATAAAAATTCTATGCTTGTAGATCATGAAAATAATGCTTTAGATGCTGGTTATATTGTTGAATTCATTCATGATTCTACTGAAAATTATTATGAGGGAGGAACATATGCTTGTAGGAATTGCAATAATATCAAGTTTCCTCTCTATGTGCTTAAAGTTTTTGAAGTTATGCTTGTTTTGCCTTCCTATGCTAGTTGATTATTGTTCCTATAAGTCCTTTGCTCACAAAATCCCTATGCATAGGAAGTGGGTTAGACTTAAATGTGCTAGTCATATTCTTCATTATGCTCTCTTTATGTTTTAATTCTTACCTTTTATGTGAGCATCATTGAAATCATCATGCCTAGCTAGGGGCGTTAAACGATAGCGCTTGTTGGGAGGCAACCCAATTTTATTTTTGTTCCTTGATTTTTGCTCCTGTTTAGTAATAAATAATTCATATAGCCTCTGTTTATATGTGGTTTTATGTCTTTAATTAGAGTTTGTGCCAAGTAGAACCTTTGGGAAGACTTGGGGAAAGTCTTTGCGATCATGCTGTAAAAAACAGAAACTTTAGCGCTCACGAGAATTGCTGCCATTGTTTATTGGAGAGTGATATTTAGTTAATTATTTTTGTAGATGATTAATAGACAAATTCCTCGGGTCCAAAAATTTATTTGATAATTTTATGAGTTCCAAAAGTTTGCGTTAGTTACAGATTACTACAGACTGTTCTGTTTTTGACAGATTCTGTTTTTCATGTGTTGTTTACTTATTTTGATAAATCTATGGCTAGTAAAAGAGTTTATAAACCATAGAGAACTTGGAATACAGTAGGTTTAACACCAATATAAATAAAGAATGAGTTCATTACAGTACCTTGAAGTGGTGTTTTGTTTTCTTTCGCTAACGGAGCTTACGAGTTTTCTGTTAAGTTTTGTGTTGTGAAGTTTTCAAGTTTTGGGTAAAGATTCGATGGACTATGGAATAAGGATTGGCAAGAGCCTAAGCTTGGGGATGCCCAAGGCAACCCAAGGTAATATTCAAGGACAACCAAAAGCCTAAGCTTGGGGATGCCCCGGAAGGCATCCCCTCTTTCGTCTTCGTTCATCGGTAACTTTACTTGGAGCTATATTTTTATTCACCACGTGATATGTGTTTTGCTTGGAGCGTCATTTTATTTTCTTTTGTTTTGCTTGCTGTTTGAATAAAATACCAAGATCTGAAATTATTAAATGTTAGAGAGTCTTCATATAGTTGCATAATCATTCGACTACTCATTGATCTTCACTTATATCTTTCGGAGTAGTTTGTCATTTGCTCTCATGCTTCACTTATATAATTTTTTGAGAGTCCTAAATAGCATGGTAATTTGCTTTGGTTATGAATTTAGTCTTAATATGATGGGCATCCAAGAGGGATATAATAAAAACTTCCATATAAAGTGCATTGAATACTATGAGAAGTTTGATACTTGATGATTGTTTTGAGATATGAAGATGGTGATATTAGAGACATGCTAGTTGAGTACTTGTGAATTTGAGAAATAGTTGTGTTGAAGTTTGTGATTCCCGTAGCATGCACGTATGGTGAACCGTTATGTGATGAAGTCAGAGCATGATTTATTTATTGATTGTCTTCCTTATGAGTGGCGGTCGGGGACGAGCGATGGTGTTTTCCTACCAATCTATCCCCCTAGGAGCATGCGCATAGTACTTTGTTTCAATAACTAATAGATTTTTGCAATAAGTATGTGAGTTCTTTATGACTAATGTTGAGTCCATGGATTATACTCACTCTCACCCTTCCACCATTGCTAGCCTCTCTAGTACCGCGCAACTCTCGCCGGTACCATAAACCCACCATGTACCTTCCTCAAAAGAGCCACCATACCTAACTATTACACTACAAGAAATATGTCAACTTGTGACCACCACTATTGGTCACTGAATGGTCACAAATTTCCATTTGTGACCTTTTTGTGACCAAAAACATAAGATCAAAAGTTGGCCGTCATAAACTGACTATAGCGACCTTTGTTCTGGAATGGTCGTAGACGTTTATGACCAAAATACGTCTACTGTGTCGTTTTGGTCACTAGCAATCTCCCCAGGCCACGTAGGCATCCAGCATGGCAAGATGATGTGGCACAAGATTCAGCCCGGTCCAATTCGGTTTTCTACATGGGCCAAGCCCAACAATTCGGCCTTTTCAATATATACTTTTCTGTTAATTTTCGCTAGCTACATGGGCCTAGCCCATTTTATTTTCTAGGACGTGGCCTTCTATAATTCATTTCTTTTTTTGGGCCTCAGCCCTTTTATAGCCCAATTTATTTTGGGCCTCCACAACATACATTTAGAAGCTTGACATCACAAGGGCAGCTATTCCAGCTTGACATATCAGCATGTACGCATGTATCCAAACCATTTTATTTCTTTCAACAGCCACAACCACAAAGTAGATAGTAGATACATTCAACAGACTAAATTAACATAGGAATGAAGCAACAAAGGGCAGCCCAAGTAGAGGAACTACATGGTACTACAACTACATGGGACTACAGCTACCATTTCTATTTCTACCAGCAGTAGTAGGGACTACCAAGGAGCTAAACGAACAGCGACCGAGCTAAACTAACAGCGATCATCCATCATCAATCAGTGACAGTAGCAATGAGTGGCAGCGGCGACATTCGAGAGAGCCCCTCCCCCTGCTGCTGCTTGGTTGCGTGCTACTGCTTGGTGTGCTGCATCACTAGTCACCCTGCACAGCAAGAATTTTAGCTTTACATAAGGTTTGCAAGAACAGGACCCTGATACATGAGATTGACATTCACAAGCTATTTGCATTTATATTTAGAACTGGGTCACACCATTTGCATTACTAGTTATGTATTGACATACTAATCTAAAAGAACATATATAGAAACATATGAATTTTATTTATGAATACCATTACAGAAGTACTAAAAAACAAGAGCTCATTACACAAGAATCCAGGAAGACCCATCAATTATGCGCCGGAGCGGGAGATGTGCATGCAGATCAAATAATAGATTCGAGCAAGAAGGATGTACTACCTGAAATGGGAAACTAGGAGGCCAATCCGACGAGTCCCACCCAAGCTGTGGAAGGAGCAGCGGCAGCAGCTGCAGAAGGACTCGACAGCCCAGACACCGTCATGGACCTGGTAGGTGACGACGACATGGTAGTGGTGGAAGCCGCCGCCGAGGCCGACTGCGCCTACGGCATCCTCGTCGTCCTACAAGGCGATGAGGACGGTCGGGTCGGCGTTGAGCCGGTGGTCGTGGTTCCTGTAAAAACTACAGGAAACTTAATTACTTCTCAATACTGTGGGGTCACACTTTCAGAAAACCTGTCTATCTATATACAAACTTGAAAGATAAGCCATGCAAAGGTTCAGTGGATCCAAATAAACATGCACATCATAAAACTAGAGGAACAGACAGTCAACACGTATATATCTAGTCAATAAAATATGCATGCAAAGTTGTACTGATGTAGACATGCTTTCACATCAAAATTCAGAAACATCAGAGTCTCGCTGCATCTCAAAATCAAGCCGATCTAACATGTAGGCACTGATTAACAGATCCAATAATACTAATGCAATTGTAATCATACGACAGAATAGAGTATAGGAGGCTCAATCGTTCAACATTTCCAGTGCAAGCATTGTACAAAGCAAAACAAATTAAGACCCAATAAGACACTATTACAGTACAGTACGACGGCGTCTATTGCCTCGATCGTTCAACATTTCCAGTGCAAGCATTGTACAAAGCAAAACACCCAATAAGACACAAATACAGTACAGTACGACGGCGTCTATTGCCCATCTAGAAAACAAGGTGACATACTGCAGGTTCAAAAATTTCCTACCAATAATGATATGTTTGTACAATGGTTGGTGTATGCGGAGCTCGTCATTGTATGATGTATAACAGATGTTGTATAACAGAGAAGAATGGCAAAAAAACATTTGGTGGCATTGCGATGTTGAAAGAAGTATGCAAAAAAGCTACTCAGTTGCTAGCAAGATGAATCAACAAGAACTGTGAAGGTTGGAGTCTAGAAAGGTATTCCCTGTTGGAAATCGACTACGACAGCAGTTAAGCTATGCATCATTCTTGGCGATGGATCTCATCCCTGTCATTTTTAGCAATCACTGCACGTAAAAGAAGTAAAGCATGTCAGTTGTATTGATTTTCAAACACACAAAAATGAAGGAGCAAAAGGCAGCCAAAATATAACTGCAGGGCCCTCTTAACAAATAATGTTTGTGCTCAGTCTGTTAGTACAAACACTACTATATCTGCCAAATGCATAGGCCAATTAATATGCCTATTTATATAAATGGATGGGTTAAGTGTACAAGAGTGGTAGGCCTAAAATTCCCAAAATTAGACAGGGAAACGAAATGCTTGTTGCATGCCGCACGCTGTCTAGAACAGTAGTGGAAAGAGATGAGTCTGTAGGCTGCCCGCCTGCCTGCCTGATATGATGGTGAGAGAGATGGGCGGTAGCAGCGAAAGATAAGCCATATAGCTTTGTTTAATATTACTAAGATATATAGCCATTAGTTCGTTTTAACATGGAACCCAAGAGTATGTGACTCTAGCACCCTGAGAAAGATGTTAATATGCCATCATACTAGCTGATAGACAAACATTCCAGGAAGAATAGATGCTTGTTTAACGGGTACAATCGGTACTGCTATCTCTAACAGACAAATTTAAAGATATTAAAAGAAGCACCTGATAGAGAATTTTGCCAACAATTGCAGTGCTTCAGTTATGTTTCAGGAAATAACAAACTACGACTTAGAGCAACAGTTTGAATAACAGTGGGTTCTGACATCAAATTGGAATTTTTATGAGCCTCACGAACTCAAATTACATTCCATATATACTAATATGGTTCACTATCATCACGAGAGCCCCTCAATCATGCATCAATCATAATATCATCATCAGCATAGCTCTTGGAAATAAGACAAAGAATAGAGGAATTACCGAAATCGGTGAATCTCTTCCTAGGGACATGCATGAACTCTGCATACTCCCTGTCTTCATCAATCCTATGGAGTTGCAGAACCAGCGGGCGACGGGTGACAATGCCTGCAGAATCAAACCAAACAAAACAAATCAATGCGTCACAAAAACAAAACAGGACGCCAAAATGGACAAGCTCTTGCTGCTTGAATAACCATACCTGGACCCTGGGTAGGAAATCCTTTCCAACAACGCTCTCCAGCACTGAAGATTTACCCGAACTCTATAGTGTGCCAAAGGAGTTCAAATGTCAAAACACAGAACCACATCTGGTAATTGTATACCCACTTGTACTGAGATGCGCTTGAACCACTCTTAACAGCGCGAGTTCATGCAGAACTGCTTGCTTGAAACTAGGAGGATTCTCATTACGCGAAACAACATGCCCCCTAGTTGATCCCAAGTGGTAGTAGTACCTAGCTTCCTAGCACTACACAATTACTGGTCATGTAGGCAACTACGTGCAACCAAACTATATAGCAAAAGATTCAAACAAGCAACAGCGGCCCAAATCTAGCTGACAACCCCTACAACAACCGCAGATCCAAGCATAGCTAGACCACATCACCGCGGCCAAACCGTGGACAAACCAGGCATCCAAGTTGGGTGGCAAGGTTGCGAGATCCAGCAGACACAGCTGGGGCGCCAGATCCGGCGGAGGGGGGAGAAAACGGACGGGGCGCGCACCTGGCCTCCGACGACGGCGATGGACGGCAGCGAGTCCCAGAGGGTGGGGAGGGCGCTCTCCTCGTCGTGGTCGCCAAGCGCCGTGCAAGCGCGCTGCAGCTTATTGACGAGCGAGATCAGGTTCTCCATGGCCGTCGGCGCGGGATCTGGCCGGACCCGATCGGGCGGGCGGGGTCGAGGCGGTGGAGTGGGGAGGGAGGGAGACGAGACGACGCCAACTGCTGAGCCGAGCCGCGTCGGTCGGGCTCGAGCTGTGGATGGTCGGAGCAGCGAGGGCGACGCGGATCGACGGGGGAAGGCGCACGGCGGCCGACGGGGAAGAAGCTCGTATCCGGCGATGTGGGGGCACCCAGCTTGAACTGGTGGCCGTAGTCGATGCAGAGGGAAGCTTCGGAGCTCGTGGACACCTTCGCATGTCGCCATGTGGTGGGTGAGGATGTGCGGATCGAAGGGTGCGACGGGGGGATCGATCTGAGTTAGGGTTTGGGCTGCGGGTGGGGGGTATCTCTTTTTGTTTTCTTTTTTTCTTTTTTCTGTAGAAAGATGGATGGATGGATGGACGCCATGTCATCAATCCGTGGGAAGTGTTCTGATTGGTTCGAAAAGTCAATGGTTTAAAATAGTTTTCAAGTACTAAATATAGAGGGATTTTGTGAAGTAGCTATAAAAATATTTTTCAAAAGAGCACCAGACAAATTTTCACTAGAGTTAGACCACATTTTATGGATAAGGACCAATTTGTATGCATTTCCGATCTTCCTAGCTATTTTTAATCATTTTCCGAGTGGCAAAAATGGGTTTTTTGTGAAGAACCTACCAAATATTTGTTGCAAAATTGGACTCCATCAATTTTCTAAAATACTAGTCCATATTTAATATAAAATTGACCAAATGGTTGGGTGTCAAAATTTTTGATCCACCTCTCGTGAAGAAGACAAATTTCCACCGGTTCAGTTGGAAGCGGGTCAAATTTGAACTACAGCTGCCTCATAGTTTGCTCTTTATTTTTCTCAAAAAATATTTTTAGGTACAAAAGTATCTATTTAATCAGAGAAACACCAAAGGTTTTCCAAAACTCAACCACTAGCTAGGAACGGTCAAGCCCGCTGTTTTGACCGCATTTTGAAACGGGCATAAAAAATTCAAAAAAAATCAAAAAAAATGGAAAACCCTCGCATTGTGTCATTATATGTGGTCAAGTTTCCAGAAAAACTAACAAACTTGTAATACGGCAATTATTTTAAAAAAGTATTCTCAGAAATGAGCTATCATGCGTGAAGATTCATGGCTTTCAAGCGAAATGATCAATCTTATGGTCACATTCATGGCATAGTTTGTTCAAATGATCTCATATTGTGCACAAGGGTGTATCTTGGAATTCCAAACAATGTTGCCTAAGGGAGTGTTCATTTTCTTTGCACGGAAAATTCATTTTCCATTTTTCGAGTGCCCAAAATGAGTTTTTTTGTGAAGGACCTACCAAATAATTGTTGCAAAATTGGACCAGATCAATTTTATAAAATACTAGGCCATATTAAATTCACAATTGACCAAATGGTTGGGTGCCAAAAATTTTGATCCACCTCTGGTGAAAAAGACAAATTCCCGCCGATTCAGCTGGAAGCGGGTCAAATTTGAACTGCAGCTGCCTCATAGTTTGCTATTTATTTTTTCCAAAAATCATTTCTAGGTACATAAGTATCTATTTAATCAGAGAAACATCAAAAGTTTTTCAAGATTCAACCACTAGCTAGGAACGGTCAAGCCCGCCGTTTTGACCGCATTTTGAAACGGGCATAAAAAATTCAAAAAAAAATCAAAAAATTGGAAAACCTTCGCATTGTGTCATTATATGTCACCAAGTTTCCAGGAAAAATAATAAACTTGTAATACGGTAATTATTTTAAAAAAGTGTTCTTAGAAATGAGCTATCATGTGTGAAGATTCATGGATTTCAAGCCAAACTCTCAATCTTATGGCCACATTCATGGCATAGTTTGTTCAAATGATCTCATATTGTGCACAAGGGTGCATATTGGAATTCCAAACAATGTTGCCTAAGGAAGTTTTCATTTTCTTTGGACGAAAAAACCATTTTCCATTTTCTGAGTGCCTGAAATGAGTTTTTTTGTGAAGGACCTACCATATATTTGTTGCAAAATTGGACCTAATCAATTTTATAAAATATTAGGACATATTTAATGCACAATTGACAAAATGGTTGGGTGCCAAAAGTTTTGATCCACCTCTGGTGAAAAAGACAAATTCCCGTCGATTCAGTTGGAAGCGGGTCAAATTTGAACTGCAGCTACCTCATAGTTTGCTATTTATTTTTTCCAAAAATCATTTCTAGGTACATAAGTATCTATTTAATCAGAGAAACATCAAAAGTTTTCTAAGATTCAACCACTAGCTAGGAACGGTCAAGCCCGCCATTTTGACCGCATTTTGAAACGGGCATAAAAAATTCAAAAAAAATCAACAAATTGGAAAACCTTCGCATTGTGTCATTATATGTGACCAAGTTTCCAGGAAAAATAATAAACTTGTAATACGGTAATTATTTTAAAAAAGTGTTCTCATAAATGAGCTATCAAGTGTGAAGATTCATGGCTTTCAAGCCAAATGATCAATCTTATGGCCACATTCATGACATAGTTTGTTCAAATGGTCTCATATTATGCACAAGGGTGCATATTGGAATGGCAAACAATGTTGCCTAAGGAAGTTTTCATTTCCTTTGGACGAAAAAACCATTTTCCATTTTTCTGAGTGCCCAAAATGAGTTTTTTTAAGGACCTCCCAAATAATTGTTGCAAAATTGGACCAAATCAATTTTCTAAACTACTAGGACATATTTAATGCACAATTGAAAAAATGGTTGGGTGTAAAAAGTTTTGATCCACTTCTCGTGAAAAAGACAAATTTTCGCCGATTCAGCTCGAAGCGGGTCAAATTTGAACTGCAACTGCCTCATAGTTTGCTATTTATTTTTTCCAAAAATCATTTCTAGTTACATAAGTACCTATTTAATCATAAATACATGGTTTGGTGGCGATACGTCGAGGTTTGGGCGGTGGCCGAGGCCCCCAACTCTAGAGCGCGTAAACTCGCATGCCCACCGCGTGGTCACCGCCTGGCCGTGGTGTTGCCATGTGTTCTGGGCGGCCTAGGCATGTCTAGTGGGTTGGGCACTCCCCAGGTAGGTGCTAGGAAGAAAATCACAACATAAGATTGTCACGAAGAGACCGATCGATGCTCAAACATGAATAAGCAGCCAAGTGTTTGATTAGCGGTACGGGAAATGCACATGGCCAATGGGCGTGAGTTTTGGCCGAGGATGATCATCTACTAAGGAGAATGTATTCACAAATTTTTAGCTCAAAAGGAGGATCCTAGGTGGTACTTGCTTTGCAAAGTACCACACTGGACAAAAATATGAATGTTGAAGCTGGGCTCAAAATAATGAATGGATTGAGCTGAAATTTGGTGGAGGATGGTTATTTGGGCATACGAAAGTATTGTAGAAAATTGATATCATTTTGACATGCCAAAGTAGTACTTCCTTCACAATGCTCTTCTATGGACAAAAACTTGGGAAAACTAGTGAGAGAGATTGGATGAATGAAATGAGCTAAAAATTGGTGTAGGTAAGTTACATAGGTATGGTCATGCACTGGTAAATTTTCAGATCATTTGGGTAAGCCTAGCTAGTACTTACTTCACAAAGCTTCTCTCGAGGTAGAAACTTTGGAAATTTCCTGAGAAAGATTTACTAGGAAAATTGAGCTGAATATTATCATGTGGCAATGATTTGGGTATGGAAGAGTGCCCGAAAAGTTTGAGGGTAATAGGAGTGGTCTATATAACACTTGCTTTGCAATGTGCCAATTTGGCCATAAAATATAAATTGAACCTGGGCTCACATAGATGATTTGACTGAGCTGAAATTTGGAGGAGGGTGATAATTTGGGCATATGAAGGAACTGTATAAATTTCATGTCATTTAGAGATATAAAAAAGGTACTTCCTTCACAATGCTTCTAGGTGGACAAAAACTTTGGAAATTTGCCGAGGAAGATTTGCTAGGAAAATGGAGCTGAATTTTGTCATGCGGTAATGATTTGGATAGGAAAGATTGCCCAAAAATTCCGAGGGCAATCAAGAATATATAAATAGCACTTCCTTCATAAAGTGTTGTTGTGAACAGAATAGGAAAATGAATATTGTTGAATTAGTTTTGAACTAGGCAAGGAAGGACTTTTACATATTTGATGAAGATATGCCCCAAAGAATTTATGAGATTTTTTTGGGAATTTTGGGAATGATAGAAATATAGGTTGCTTCACAACCTAGGGCAAAAACTGTCACATGGACATGACACATAGGCAAAACTGATGAGATGGCGCCTAGTCATCACAACCCACCACAATCTACAAGGCTATGACCATCTATATTGGTCATTAACAACTAGAAATAAGGCAGCGGACTAGCACTGTTTGCTTTGTGACCATTTCATGTAAGGAAATTACGACCTTTCTGACCAAAATGGTCGCAATGGTTTAGGGTTTGGAGCCCCCTGAACAGCTTTTGACCAATTGGTCTAAAATGGTCATAAATTTATGACCAATTCTTCGAGGGTCACTCACAGAAGGTCATAAGTTGACATATTTCTTGTAGTGTTATGGCATTTCCATAGCCATTCCGAGATATATTGCCATGCAACTTTCCACCGTTTCGCTTATTATGACACGCTCCATCATTGCCATATTTCTATGCATGATCATGTAGTTGACCTTGTATTTGTGGCAAAGCCACCGTTCATAATTCTTCCATACATGTCACTCATGAGTCATTGCACATCCCGGTACACCTCCGGAGGCATTCATATAGTCATATTTTGTTCTAAGTATCAAGTTGTAATCCTTGAGTTGTAAGTAAATAAAAGTGTGATGATCATCATTATTAGAGCATTGTCTTAGTGAGCACAGGATGATGGAGACTATGACTCCCCCACAAGTCGGGATGAGACTCCGGACGCAAAAAAAAAGAGGCCATAAAAAAAGAGAAAAGGCCCAAATAAAATAAAATAAAATAAAATAAAAATGAGAGAAAAAGAGAGAAGGCACAGTGCTACTATCCTTTCCCCACACTTCTGCTTCAAAGTAGCACCATGATCTTCGTGATAAAGAGTCTCCTATGTTGTTACTTACATATACTAGTGGGAATTTTTCATTATAGAACTTGGCTTGTATATTCCAATGATGGGCTTCCTCAAAATGCCCTAGGTCTTCGTGAGCAAGCGAGTTGGATGCACACCCACTAGTTTCTTATGTTGAGCTTTCATACATTTATAGCTCTAGTGCATCCGTTGCATGGCAATCCCTACTCACTCACATTGATATCTATTGATGGGCATCTCCATAGCCCATTGATACGCCTAGTTGATGTGAGACTATCTTCTCCTTTTTGTCTTCTCCACAACCACCATTCTATTCCACCTATAGTGTTATGTCCATGGCTCACGCTCATGTATTGCGTGAAGATTGAAAAAGTTTGAGAACATCAAAATTATGAAACAATTGCTTGGCTTCTCGTCGAGGTTGTGCATGATTTAAATATTTTGTGTGGTGAAGATGGAGCATAGCCAAACTATATGACTTTGTAGGGATAGCTTTCTTTGGCCATGTTATTTTGAGAAGACATGATTGCTTTGTTAGTATGCTTGAAGTATTATTATTTTCATGTCAATATTAAACTTTTCCCTGAATCTTATGGATCTGAATATTCTTGTCACAATAAAGAGAATTACATGGATAAATATGTTAGGTAGCATTCCACATCAAAAATTCTGTTTTTATCATTTACCTACTCGAGGACGAGCAGGAATTAAGCTTGGGGATGCTGATACGTCTCCAACGTATCTATAATTTTTGATTGTTCCATGCTATTATATTATCTGTTTTTGACGTTTATGGGCTTTATTATGCACTTTTATATTATTTTTGGGACTAACCTATTAACCCAGAGCCCAGTGCCAGTTTCTGTTTTTTCCTTGTTTTAGAGTATCGCAGAAAAGGAAAATCAAACGGAGTCCAATTGACCTAAAACTTCACGAAACTTATTATTGGACCAGAAGAAGCCCATGGAGTATCGGAGTTGGACCAGGAGAGTCCCGGACTACCCACGAGGGTGGGGGCGCGCCCACCCCCCTGGGAGCGCCCCCTGCCTCGTGGACAGCCCGGAGGTCCACCGACGTACTTCTTCCTCCCATATATACCGATATACCCAAAAAAAATCGAAGAGCACAATAGATCGGGAGTTCCACCGCCAGAAGCCTCCGTAGCCACCGAAAACAAATCTAGACCCGTTCCGGCACCCTGCCGGAGGGGGCAATCCCTCTCCGGTGGCCATCTTCATCATCCCGGTGCTCTCCATGACGAGGAGGGAGTAGTTCTCCCTCAGGGCTGAGGATATGTACCAGTAGCTATGTGTTTGATCTCTCTCTCTCTCTCGTGTTCTTGATTTGGCACGATCTTGATGTATCGCGAGCTTTGCTATTATAGTTGGATCTTATGTTTCTTCTCCCCCTCTACTCTCTTGTAATGGATTGTGTTTCCCCTTTGAAGTTATCTTATCGGACTGAGTCTTTAAAGATTTGAGAACACTTGATGTATGTCTTGCCGTGCGTATCTGTGGTGATAATGGGATATCACGTGATTCACTTGATGTATGTTTTGCTGATCAACTTGCGGGTTCCGCCCATGAACCTATGCATACGGGTTGGCACACGTTTTCGTCGTGATTCTCTGGTAGAAACTTTGGGGCACTCTTTGAGGTTCTATGTGTTGGTTGAATAGATGAATCTGAGATTGTGTGATGCATACTGTATAATCATACCCACGGATACTTGAGGTGACATTGGAGTATCTAGGTGATATTAGGGTTTTGGTTGATTTGTGTCTTAAGGTGTTATTCTAGTACGAACTCTAGGGCAGTTTGTGACACTTATAGGAATAGTCCAACGGATTGATTGGAAAGAATAACTTTGAGGTGGTTTCGTACCCTACCATAATCTCTTCGGTTGTTCTCCGCTTTAGTGACTTTGGAGTGACTCTTTGTTGCATGTTGAGGGATAGTTATATGATCAAATTATGTTATTATTGTTGAGAGAACTTGCACTAGTGAAAGTATGAACCCTAGGCCTTGTTTCCTATCATTGCAATACCATTTATGCACACTTTTACCATTAGTTACCTTGCTGTTTTTATATTTTCAGATTACAAAAACTATTATCTTCTATCCATATTGCACTTGTATCACCATCTCTTCGCCGAACTAGTGCACCTATACAATTTACCATTGTATTGGGTGTGTTGGGGACACAAGAGACTCTTTGTTATTTGGTTGCATGGTTGCTTGAGAGAGACAATCTTCATCCTACGCCTCCTACGGATTGATAAACCTTAGGTCATCCACTTGAGGGAAATTTGCTACTGTCCTACAAACCTCTGCATTTGGAGGCCCAACAACGTCTACAAGAAGAAGGTTGCGTAGTAGACATCATGTATCATGTATCGTATGTATGTAGTATATACTCATGATCACTTCCCAAAGTGATCACGACCCGATAGAATAGCATAGCAGACAAACAAGAATGTAGGGCCACTTATGTAATACTAGCATCCTATACTAAGCATTAGGATAGCAGGTAAGGTATCAACAGTAGTAGCAAAGACAGGTTATGCAGAAATATATGGTCAACCCGATGAAACAGTAACACTACTCTAATGTAAGCAGCAGAGAGAAGGATTAGGCGGTATCGGGATGATCAAGGAGGTTTTGCTTTCCTGGAAGCTCTGTCTAGAAGGAGGGATCGTCGACTCCGTAGTCGTACTGGGTAGTAGCGGCATCAGTCTCGATGTCTAATGGAGAGAAGAGGGGGAAGAAACAACAAGTACAATGCAAACAGATGCATCACAATTCATGCATGGCAACAAGCATTGGTAGATGTGGTCTAACATAGTACTACACGATACTCGTGAAGGGGGAAAACATCCGGGAATGCTTTCCCAAAGTTTGGCGTTTTCCGATCAGATGAATCGGAGGGGACGTTTCCATGTTCTCTATGCTAGGGGCACATGATAGATGAATGGAGTGCGTATTCAGATTCGTCACATTTTTGTGAGCAACTTTCATGTACAAAATATTTTTATCCGAGTTACAGATTATTTTATATTAATTTCCAAAGTTTAAATGATTTTCTGGAATTACGGGGCTTATTTTGATACGGAAATTATTAAATGCATAAATACTAGATACACCCAGAAATGTACCCAGCCAATGCCTTTGTGAGGTTGACACAAGGGCCCAGTGGCTAACTCAGCAGCTGACTGGGCAGGCCTTATCCACAGGAATAGTAGGGGGGCACCATCTGTCATTGGCTGCAGTGCTAACCAGGGATATTTATAAAGTGATTTAATTAAAAAAAGGTTGGACCCGCCTGTCAGCAGGTCATTAGGTTCATTTAATTAGTGTTTAATTAATCCAAAGTTAATTTAGACACGGGTCCCATTTGTCATTTACACATGGGTGGTGGATTAGAGCCCAGCTTAGCAGCTAATATCAAAGGGTCCACCTGCCGGTGGCCCACGGGCCGGTTCAAACGGCCGGCCACGCCGGCGGGGCAAAACAGGCAGCGCCACGCGGGACCTCGCCACAATCACCCCTCCGGCCACAAACGGGCACGTGGTTGGGCGTGTCTGGCAGCATGGGAGGTGCTGCGTCGGACGGTGGTCGTGATAGTCGCCGGGGAGGCCGGGAACGCTGTCGGCGCTGATGGCAGGCGGCAGGCGGAGCTCGGCCTTGAGGAAAACGGTGTCAGGGTCAGCCAAAACGAGCAAGGGGAGGGGGAAAGCGGACGGCAGCTCACCGTAGAGCTTACTACATGACATATAAGCAAAAATTTCTTAAAATGCGCTATATTACTATCTAAGTTACTTCCACTATGATAGCCCGAATGTGATAATGTCTCGTGCATGAAAAACAGCCAGCTTCTCGCATTCGGCTCTGTACAACCAATCATGTGCTCGGTTACGGTGGGATCCGAGAGTGCCCAGGTGCACCTGATATCGTGCAATCAATAAGGGAGTGGCTTCATGAGTTAGCGCTGCCGTGTGGTACCAAATTTAGTACCACACAGCTCGTTTCTAATTCTGTTCCGCAGCTTACATAAGCTGCTGGGCTATTTTTTTTTTTTTTGCAATGAACTTGGGGAGCTTTATTGCATAGCTAACATATGATTACAATCTGCCCGCAGGCCACTTAGAAGAAAGGATGGACAGCTCTCAAGCCAACAGCCTGAAACCAACAAGGAACAGGCCCGTTTAGCACAAGAGTCGGCCAAAGTATTAGCCTCCCTTGGAACATATCTAACAGAGAAAGAGATAAAAATGAAGACTTCTCCCCAATGTCATCTAAAATAGGCACAACAATTGACCTCGAACTGTCACGCGATAACCAGAGGTTGACAACCTCTAAACAGTCTACTTCCATCAGCACATGTGAGAAACCACGCAGCTGAGCGATGATGACTCCCTCCCGTAGAGCTAAGGCCTCCGCAACGAGAGGATCTGTCACCCCCGGGAAGGGTTTGCTCCATGCTCCGATGAACGAAAGGTGAGACCGAGCTATCCCACCCCCTCCCGCACACCGAGCATCGCTGTTAATAGCACCATCCGTGTTGATCTTGATCCATCCCACATCCGGCGTGCGCCACTGCGCTCCTGACACGCCCCTCGTAGGTTTTGGAACATCAATCATTAAAATATCATCGTGAACTATCTTTACCGATCTTGTCATGCGTCCATCGATTCCGATCAGACCATATCGCATGCATAACCGTGATAATCCTGCATCTGTCTTGATCTTCTATGATGTCGTCCGTCAATACATCCCTCGCCCAAGTGGCAGGGTGTAACCTTGGTAACTTCAAACCCAAGAAATCTCGGGCTATTGCCCAAAATAATTTGGCATGTGAACAGTTTATCAGTGCATGTCGTAGATCCTCCACTGAGGCTTTACACAGATCACACACTGCTGCTGTCCGGATATGCCTATGCTGAAGAGTAGCATAGTCTGGTAGAATTCCATGCAAGACCCGCCACCAGAAAACACGGACTCTGGGAATAACCTTTAGTTTCCACAAGGCGATCCACATGGGTCTATCTGAAGTTGAACGCTCTTCCTCTAGAGCTGAACGCTCTTTCCGAGTCACTAGAGCACAATAAGCCGTTTTAACAGAATAGACACCGGACCTCTCCAAGTCCCATGCAAGATAATCCTCACCACCATTCGCTCTCAACGGTATATTCAAAATTGTGTCCGCATGTGGTGCAAGAAAATTTCTTCGAACCAACTCCACATCCCACGTTCCATTCTCATGATCAAATAATTCAGAGACACGATTTATAGGATCGATCCCGATGCGACCCATTGGCTTGAGAGTGGCCGTGTTCGGTATCCAGCGATCTGTCCAGATGGAGATGGACTCCCCATCCCCAACCCTCTTGATCAAGCCTTGTTCCAACACAGCTCGACCTGAAATAATAGCTTTCCACGTAGCAGATGCCGAGCGAGGCGCTGTAGCGTCCATAAAACTGCAGTTATGGAAATACTTGCCTTTCAGAACTCGCGAACACAAGGAGTCAGGGTTTGTCATTAGCCGCCACCCGTGCTTACCAAGTAGGGCTAGATTAAAAAGCTCAAAGTCACGAAAACCCATGCCTCCTTCTGCTTTCGGCACAGAAAGATTCTTCCAAGACAGCCAATGAAGAGATCTCCTGTCAATGTCACTGCTCCACCAATACTTAGCCATGGAAGAAGTTAATTGTGAGCAGACCCCCTTAGTCAGTTGAAAGCAAGTCATGCTGAACGTAGGGATAGCTTGGACCACTGATTTGAGAAAAACTTCCCTCCCAACACATGCCAAATTCTTTTCAGACCAGCCTTGCATCTTACTCCGGCTCCTCTCACCAATATGAGAAAAACTTCCACTTGTAATCCTGCCGACCGCCGTTGGTAAACCCAAGTAGCGTTCGGTAAAAGCTTCAACAAGAATTCCTAGTGTCTATTTAATCTCAGCCCTTAGAGGTGGCAATGCATTAGGACTGAAATAAACTGCACTCTTCTCCCGGTTTACTGCCTGACCAGAGCAGGCCGCATAAATCCTGAGGATATCATTCAATCTATTTGCACTTTCCACCTTCGCATTCATAAAGATTAAACTATCGTCCGCAAAAAGCAAATGATTAACCCAAGGCGAGTGGACACTCACCCTAATACCTCGATCAATATATGCACCGCCATAATTATTCATTAAGGATGTGAGGCCCTCCGCACATATAAGAAAGAGAAAAGGAGATGCTAGATCCCCTTGTCGCAACCCTCGGGAGGGTGTGAAAAACGGCAAAAGTGATCCGTTTACCTTGACCGTGAACCGGACGGAGGTAACACACTTCATAATGAGCCGCACGAACTTGTCACAAAATCCCAGTTTGACTAACATCGCCTCCAAATAATGCCACTCGACACGGTCATAAGCTTTCAACATATCGAGTTTGATAGCACATGAGGCTTGTTTGCATCGCTTCTTTCTCTTCATGGCATGCACACTTTCATAAGCTACCAAGACGTTGTCAGTAATTAACCATCCTGGCACAAAAGCACTTTGTTCCTCCCCAATGATCTCATCCATAAGCCCGCGTAACCTGTTAGTGATTGCCTTGGATGCAATTTTGTACAGGACTGGGCAGAGAGAAATTGGTCGGTGTCGGTGTCAAAACCGGCGGATCTCGGGTACGGGGTCCCGAACTGTGCGTCTAGGCTGGATGGTAACAGGAGGCAAGGGACACGAAGTTTTACCCAGGTTCGGGCCCTCTCGATGGAGGTAAACCCTACGTCCTGCTTGATTAATATTGATGATATGGGTAGTACAAGAGTAGATCTACCACGAGATCGAGGAGGCTAAACCCTAGAAGGTAGCCTACAGTATGATTGTTGATGTGTATGTTGTCCTACGGACTAAAACCCTCCGGTTTATATGACACCGGATAGGGTTAGGGTTACATAGAGTCGGTTACAATGGTAGGAGATCTAAATATCTGCATCGCCAAGCTTGCCTTCCACGCCAAGGAAAGTCCCTTCCGAACACGGGACGGAGTCTTCAATCTTGTATCTTCATAGTCCAGGAGTCCAGCTGAAGGTATAGTTCGGCCATCCGGACACCCCCTAATCCAGGACTCCATCAGTAGCCCCTGAACCAGGCTTCAATGACGACGAGTCCGGCGTGCAGATTGTCTTCGGCATTGCAAGGCAGGTTCCTCCTCCAAGTACTTCATAGAAGATTTTGAACACAAAGATAGTGTCCGGCTCTGCAAAATAAGTTTCCACATATTGCCATAGAGAGAATAATATTTACACAAATCTAATCTGCTGACGTATTCTGTAGTGTGACATCACACCACGACCAAGATTTTATTCGAACCGTTTTACTGTCCCATCTCAGCGCGTTATGCGAGGAGGTTTCCTTGGCACGTCTTGTTAAAGCAGAGATCGTGTCCCTTTATTCCGGGATTCTCATCAATACGGGCGTGGGTAACCCAACCGTGCCTTTGATTACGGCGCTTGGGAGATAAGCGAGTTTTACCAGGCTGGTGGGGACATGTAGTTGCGTCCACCCATATAAGGGGATAAGGATCCACCTTTTCATCTACGCCTTCTTCCTCCTTTGCTTATCCATTCTTGCGCACTCGAGCTCCAGCGCCCAAGTCCGTACTCCTCGCCTCGACCTTCTCCAGCCATGTCCGGAGCGGGAGGCAAGTGGATGGTCTCCTCCGTCACGGAGGGACACATCAAAAAGCTGAGGAAGGCCGGATATCTGGCTAGCAACATCGCGCACCGGCTTCCCGAAACGGGGCAGCTCATCCCCACTCCCAGGCCCCATGAGAGGGTGGTATTCCTCCCTCATTTCCTCCGCGGACTGGGCTTCCCTCTGCACCCATTTGTCCGGGGGCTCATGTTCTACTAAGGCCTGGATTTCCACGATCTGGCCCCGAACTTTGTCCTCAACATCTCGGCGTTTATCGTCATGTGCGAGGCTTTCCTCCGCATCCGTCCCCATTTCGTCCTATGGCTCAAGACTTTCAACGTCAAGCCAAAGGTGGTGCGCGGCAGCCAGGCGGAGTGCGGCGGTGCCATGGTTGGCAAGATGGCCAACGTCCTCTGGCTCGAGGGCTCCTTTGTAGAGAGCCTGAAGGGGTGGCAATCGGGGTGGTTTTACATCACCGAGCCGTGCGACCCTAAGTGGGTCGCAGCCCCCGAGTTCCGGTCCGGACCCCCACGCGGCTCACGTCCTGGAAAGAGACGGGCCTGTCATGGGGCAGCCAAAAGGAGGTGACCAGACTGCAAACATGCATCCAATCCCTGGTGAACAAGCAGCTCAGGCTTGTCAACGTAGTCCAGGTTATGTTCATCCGCTTGATCCTCCCGTGTCAACAACGGGCTTTCAAGCTGTGGGAGTTCGATCCGGCGCGGCACCAAACTCTGAGCATGCTCTTCGACACAACATACGAAGATGCCTGGAAGGTGCTTCTCAAAGGCGCCGAGGCTCCCGCATCCGCTACTGAGGATCGCGGATTCAGCGCGCAGCGTCATGCTAGCGCGGTAAGCTTTTTTGTATTTTTTTTACAGGGCACTAGTTTTTCATAGTTTAACTCTGTGCGGGATCTAAGCTCCCTTACCTTTGACAGGATTGGCAGGCGAAGTCCGGACGGATCGACTGTCCGACACCTTTGCCCGAAGACCCAGCCGATGCCCACCTGGCGAAGCTGCTGGTTCCGGCACCCTATGTGGTGCCGGAGAAGAAGGCCGCGAAAAAGGCCGCGGGGACTCGAAAGAGTGCCCGGTGCCAGGAGGCGTCGGATCCATCATCCGACGGTTCCGAGGCGCATTCCTCCCGTGAAGACGAGGAGGACGAAGAAGAAACCCCTCCACCTCCAGCGGGGGAAGGGAAGAAAAGGAAGGCCGCCCCAACTGGGGAGGCCGAGGGGTCCAAGAACGCGAGAACCCCTCCTCCGGACTACTCCACCAACGCCGACGACGGCGAAGAGGAGTGTCCGCCCAGGGCCAAGCCCCTGGCAAAATCGTAAGTATCCGGATAGCTGAGTGATTTCATAGTATTTGATTATTGCACAGCTTTCCCTTATGTCGGATATATTTATGCAGCCCACCCAAAGACCGGCTCGACGCGTCGTCGAGCGGCTCACTGGACTCGTCGGACGTGAACTCGCTTCCGACGGCTTCCTCCCCCCGCCCTACGGACGACACCGAAGTGTTGTCCCAGCAAGTTCCAATCCGGGAGGAGGTGGTCCTAGAGGCGCCGCAAGGCAACCTCCCGGACTCCAGGAGTAAAGGGGACGAAATCCCCCAGGGCTCCAAGTCCGGCCCTAGGCCGGACACCGCTCCGGAACCTTCAAAGGTTCCAGAGTCCGGTGGGGGACCTCCTTCCAAGAGGAGCAAGCCCGCCGCGCCGGCGACTTCCGTCCATCCGGAGGCGCCGGACAATCTGTTGGAGGCGCTCCAAGGCGCCTCCCTCGACGAGGGGCACCGCACTATTATGAGTGCGGTGGTCCAGAAGGTTCAGTCCGCCAAGAGCGGACTAACTGAAGCTTGTACAAGCCTTTTAACAGGCTTTGAGGTAAGTAAAGAATGTGTAAATAACATTACCGCATAGACAGTAGCCCCTGATGCTCTGTTTGGCGTTCGGGAAGAAAAGCCGAATAGAGGATCAAATAAAATTCGCAGGAGTCTAACAAAAAGAAGTCAATATGCGTGTGCAGGCTTCCCTGCTGGCGTCCGCCGCACTGCCTACGGAAGTGGACGTGCTAAAGCAGGACCTCGAGCGGTCCGAGCAAGAGCTCGGACGTTCCAAGAAGCAGCTCGAGGACAGTGAAGGTAAGAAAATACCTTGTATAAATGTGTATAAAAAGGTGCAATTGCGAAAAATGACAGGAGTATCGTGGCTATTGTAGGGGCCACGTCTGAGGTGGCGACCCTGAAGTAAGCGCTGCTCGAGGCCGAGAAGAGGTCGGCCATGGAGCGCACTGAGCGAGAAAAGTATGAAGCCGAGGTTGGCAAGGTGTGGCGAGAGCTCCAGGCTCTCATGGAAAAACATGAGAGTTTGGAGCGTGACTCAAGAACGCGAGCGTCCGAGCTCGCGGCGGCTACTAAAAGTGCCAAGTCTGCCAAGGCCGAATCCCAGAAGACCCTCCAGGAGTTGGATGAGGTGAAGAAGATAGCGGCGGGTAAGGCATTCTTTATGCAAAGTAAACATATAAGCGTGAGTTACTTGTCACTCACCCGAATCCAGAGTTCTCCAGGCGCGTTCGCAGATCTTCCCCGGAATATATCTGATGCCGCCGCATTCTATCGAGCCGAGTAGGGCATCTCGACGGAGAAGGTGTTCTGTTCTCAGTACGTTGAGGCCGGACACCCCGTGCCCCTGAGCGACCAGTTGAAGCAACTGGTCAAGCTCCACAAGGCGGCCGAACAGGCCATGAAGGGCCTCATAGTTCGGCTGTGGCCTGGAGAGGCTCAGCCTGGGAGCTATTTCGGGCTGGTGTGGCGGCTGGTGGAGGCCTGTCCATGGCTCGAAGTTATCAAGCGCTCTGTGTGCATTGAAGGTGCCCGTAAGGCCCTTGCCCGTGCGAAGGTGCACTGGGGCAAGCTGGATGCTGAGAAGCTTGTGAAGGACGCGCCACCACCGGGGAAAGAGCATCGCACGCCCGAAAATTATTATAAGGATGTTCTGAAGGGTGCCCGCCTTGTGGCGGATGAATGTTCTATGGATGTAATTTTTGAATAAAACTCGCTGGTTTTGTCCTGTGCGCTGAAAACTTGTTCATATACGCTTTAAGCAATGCTATTTGAATTTAAAATATTACCTTCTGTGCGGCTGTTTATCAATTCTGAGAGATGGCAAGTCGTCGGCTTCTGCCCCCGGGCCGCTAGTGCTGGGGTGTTCGGGGATAAACCTGAGGGCTCTTTTTCCCATGTTTGGGTCCTTCGAGGGAGGCGCTCAGCCGAACGAACAAGGCAATCGGACTATAATGCGTGAACACTCTCACTTAGCCATAGAATTCTATAATTTTAAATTTCGGCGAAGCCCCTGGTATTCGGAAGACCGAGTTCGGGGCGCTATCCACGCCTTGGCCGGACAGAACCGGCTCCTCGCCCTAAGCGGCATAAGTCTTTAAGGACTCGAAAAGACCTCTCGAACAGCGACCAGCTCTCGCCCCATCATGACGGTCAGTTTTAGCTTTCTCCACTGAGGTGCTCAACCCAGCTCAACCGGGGCACAATCGCAGTGGTTCTCCTAGTGCTACCTTAGCCGATATAGCGGAACGTAAGGCACCAAAACATAGGAGTCGGGCAAACCCAACTATTGACCCAAGACATGATTCGGAGCCGATGCATATAATGCTATAAGTTCGGGGTGCAGTACTTGTTAAAGTGTTCGGACTTCTCACACCATGTTGAGGGGTACTGAAGCCCCTGGCGTATTTTGGCCGTACCAAAGTGTACGGGTGCAACATGTCATTAAGGAACATATATAAATATAAAGAAAAAGAGTAATGCAAAAATAGACAAAAGCTATGCATTGTTTATTAAAAAGAGCTGCGATCAAAGCAGAACGATACAAATAATGCGATAAGCAAAAGGTTGGATTATGTAACATGTCCGCTCCAGGGGCAAGCTGCGGAATAATATGCGAAACAGGTATATTGCTCGTGATAGAGGCCACGTGGGAGTTCCATAATGCGGCGCGGCTCATCTGCTTCCCTGGTTCTTGCATCGTTTGTGCGGCAATTGAACTGCCGAACAGGCCTTCCGAAGAGTGGAGTCCTGAAAGTAAGAGAAAATTAAAAAATCGGCAGCCCCTGGTACGGTTGGAGCCGTGTTTTGGGCGTGCCGTGATGGTGCCCCTCCCCCTGTGCCCATGGTATCTCTAGGGCGTAGTTATGTACGCGAAGTACTGACGTCACCTTTTGGCGAGGGTTGGGGTTGGGGACGCATTGCTACGCCTGCTCGAATCGTGCCAAGCGGTCTTGTTGTAGGTTACTCCGGGCGCGCTTGACGGTGTCCGGTCGTTTAGTGGCCGGACTGGAGAAATGTCTGGAGAGGCTGCTTTGTACTTCCGCTGCAAGAGCTGCCGTGTGCTCCTCCATTCGGAGGGAGCGTTCGGTGTTTCCATTGACCGTAATTACTCCTCGAGGGTCTGGCATCTTGAGCTTAAGGTATGCGTAATGCGGTACCGCATTGAACTTAGCGAATGCGGTTCGCTCGAGCAGTGCGTGATAACCACTGCGAAACGGGACTATGTCGAAGATTAACTCCTCGCTTCGGAAATTATCCGGAGATCCGAAGACCACTTCAAGTGCGACTGAGCCTGTACAGTTGGCCTCTACACCTGGTATTACGCCTTTAAAGGTCGTTTTGGTGGGCTTAATCCTCGAGGGATCTATGCCCATTTTCCGCACTGTATCCTGGTAAAGCAGGTTCAGGCTGCTGCCGCCGTCCATAAGGACTCTAGTGAGATGAAATCCGTCAATAATTGGGTCTAGAACACCGTGGCGAAGCAATGTTGAACTTCGGATCAAAGACATTGATGCCCGTGGCGAAGCGGCAAAGACCGGGCATTGTGAATGCATAGTGGTGTTCATATTGACCAGGCTTCTCCTTGCTGCACAATATGTCAATGTTAGAAGTTTCTAGGTGCAAGTACTCAAGCGCTGTTAGAGCACTGAAGTTACAGCAGTATTCATTCTAGTGATGATAAAGTCAGTAGTATTCATGGCAATCATATCGGCAGTAAATTAGCAGGAGAAGTGGTATTTTTGGTCCAGCTCTCTCCACTTAGCATCTGAGTTCTCATACTTTGTCTTCTCGAGAGCATGTGCAATTGTTCCCTGTCAGAAAGAGCACTTAGGGATGTCATATCAACTGTGGTTGGTGGTATAAGAAATCTTGAGGAATCCTATTTAATTAGATATTTTTTCACCTGTGTTACGCCTAGTTTGCTCGACATGAGGGATGCCACCAAGTTGCCGTCAGTGTAGTTGCCAATGATCAAGTCTGGTTTGCCCTCTAGAATGTCAAGAATTTTGGCAGAAGCATTCTAAAATCATGCCAGGATGAAATTTTACTGAATATCACTAACATGAGAATGCTGATAATTAATAATTCGCAGCTGGCAAACCTGAGTATATCTCCCTGTTAGAATAAATCCGAGGCATACCGTTGATCATCCGAGAACCAAGCAATCACACAAGCACGACATCGAGATTTGTTAATGAGGTTCACCATTATGGTTACATCCCGGGGCCTGACTACGGGCGCTCCTCCCCGTGACACCGTCACAATACCGCACCTCTGCCGCCCGGGCGCCGGCACACGCCGCCGGCTCCCCCGCGTGCCCGTGCTATTATGTTGGCATATGTTACATCGTGTGTCTAGCCCCGCTATATATGAGAGGCCTAGGATACAAGTGTCCTACTTGGACACGATTCCATATCCTATATAAACACAATACTACTCGGAGTCCAATTGTAACCTACCTTGTACACAATATTCGACACAACTCTAACATCTAGGTACGGGTAAATGTCAAACCGGGACACCCACTGGCGCAAATCTTTCCCGTCTTCAGTCTTGAATGGTACACGGAGTATTTGTGAATATTTTGTATTTTCAACCTGTTCGAGCTCCACATTACATTTTGTGCCTTTGGAATCTGGTATCAGTCTTGTTAGCTGCGGCGCAATAGTAGCCATTAGTTTAGCAGTTCTACAAATGACATAGCAGGAATGGCTAGGATCACGGCCTTACCACAAGAATCTTTGGTGTTATATGCAAACCCTGCTGCTTGATTCTTTGCACCAGCTCCTCTTCCATGGACCTGACTTGGTCCAGGATGTAGACAACCTGTCTTAGAAAAACCATGCCTTCAGAATGTGATACCCTGATCAGAGTAT
>NW_021182213.1:0-1143 GCF_002162155.2 Triticum dicoccoides | reverse complement strand
TTTGGGGTACCGCACAGGAAGAAGCCTTCTCGGTATTGAAAGATAAGTTGACACATGCTCCTTTACTCCAACTTCCTGATTTTAATAAGACTTTTGAGCTTGAATGTGATGCTAGTGGAATTGGATTAGGCGGTGTGTTATTACAAGATGGCAAACCCGTTGCATACTTTTCTGAAAAATTGAGTGGGCCTAGTCTGAATTATTCTACTTATGATAAAGAATTATATGCTCTTGTTCGGACTTTAGAAACATGGCAACATTATTTATGGCCCAAAGAATTTGTTATACATTCTGATCATGAATCTTTGAAACATATTAAAAGTCAAGCTAAACTGAATCGTAGACATGCTAAATGGGTTGAATTCATTGAGACTTTTCCTTATGTCATTAAACACAAGAAGGGAAAAGAAAATGTTATTGCTGATGCATTGTCTCGCCGCTATACTATGCTTTCACATCTTGACTTCAAAATATTTGGTTTGGAGACCATCAAAGATCAATATGTGCATGATGCTGATTTTAAAGATGTAATGCAGAATTGTAAAGAAGGAAGAATGTGGAACAAGTTCGTCGTTAACGATGGATTTGTGTTTCGTGCTAACAAGCTATGCGTTCCAGCTAGCTCCGTTCGTCTTTTGTTGTTGCAGGAGGCGCATGGAGGAGGATTAATGGGACACTTTGGCGTGAAGAAGACGGAGGACGTACTTACTACACATTTCTTTTGGCCAAAGATGAGACGGGATGTTGAGCGTTTTATTGCTCGATGCACTACATGTCAAAAAGCTAAGTCACGACTCAATCCTCATGGTTTATATATGCCTTTGCCTGTACCTAGTGTTCCTTGGGAGGATATATCTATGGACTTTGTTTTAGGTTTACCTCGAACAAAGAAGGGGAGGGATAGCATATTTGTTGTCGTGGATAGATTCTCGAAAATGGCACACTTTATACCATGTCATAAAAGCGATGATGCTGTTAATGTTGCTGATTTGTTCTTTCGTGAAATTATTCGCTTGCATGGTGTGCCAAATACTATTGTTTCAGATCGTGATACTAAATTTCTTAGCCACTTTTGGAGATGTTTATGGGCTAAGTTGGGGACTAAACTGCTTTTTAGTACTACTTGTCACCCCCAAACTGATG
>NW_021182212.1:0-1362 GCF_002162155.2 Triticum dicoccoides | reverse complement strand
CTCGAATAGGCGGTAATCCCGGTGGCACGTCTTGTGGAAAGACGTCAGCGAACTCCTGCAAAATGTTAGTGACAGCAGGAGGCAAAGAGGAAGGCACGTCCTCGAATGAAAATAATGCCTCTTTGCACACAAAAGCATAGCAAACAGATTTGCTGAAATCTAGCTCATCAATATCAGATTTGGTGGCAAATAAACATGCACTTTTCAATTTAATTTCAGAAGCAACACTAGATGGTTTATTATTAGGCTTCATTTGTTGCTCAAATTCTTTTGCCACAATCTGATTTTCACTCTTATTCGTCTCCTGTTTTGCTTTATTAGCTCTATTAATATCATCTTTCAAAATGGAATCAGGAGTCATAGGAAGCAAGGTAATATTTTTATCCTTATGAACAAGAGTATAGTGATTGTTTCTACCATGGTGTACAGAATTTTCATCAAATTGCCATGGTCTACCAAGTAATAAGGAACATGCTTGCATAGGTACCACATCACAATCAACAAAATCAGCATATGTAGATATACTAAAATGCACACGAACAGTACGTGTTACCTTAACCTTGCCGCTGTTGTTGAACCATTGGATGTAGTAAGGATGTGGATGTGGTCTTGTGGTGAGAGAAAGCTTCTCGACCATCTCCATGCTAGCCAAGTTGTTGCAGCTCCCTCCGTCTATGATGACGCGCACAGAACGTTCCTTCACAACTCCCTTGGTATGGAACAAATTGTGCCTCTGATTTTGCTCAGCTTGTGTGATCTGCACACTCAAAACACGTTGAGCAACTAAATATTCATACCTGTCAGCGTCTTCAGGAGCCATGTATTGCGTCTCATGATCAGAATCATCTCCACCATGTTCTTCACGTGTAATAAGAGCCAATGTCTCCTCATCATAGTCACTAGCGGACTCATATCCACCATCCGCGGTAGCAATCATCACACGCGGAGATTTGCATTCCCTCGCATAATGACCTCCTCCCTTACAACGACGACAAATAATATCACTTGTGTGCCCTGTTGATGCCATGGAAGAAGAACGCTGTGCAGGCCCCGCAGGTGCGCTCTTGGCAGATAATGGTGGTTGTGCCTGTTTTCTTGTATCACAGCTGGAGGTGGCACCGGATGGAGGTGCTGGTGCAGTTGAAGTAGAAGATGCACGTGGTGTCCATGATGAAGGTCGGCCTGCAGAAAAGTTAGTTCGCCCCAATGCTTGTCGATCCTGCACTTCACGTTCAGCTTTACAAGCAAGATGGAATAAACGAGTGATATTAGTATACTCCTTATAGTCTAGAATGGTCTGAATCTCTCTATTTAATCCACCCAGAAAACGTGCAAGCATAGCTTCATTCTCCTCAACAATAC
>NW_021182211.1:0-873 GCF_002162155.2 Triticum dicoccoides | reverse complement strand
CTTGGGACGTCCTCCCACCTCCTTGGCCGCCACCCCTTGCTCCTATATAAGTAGATCCATCTAGTAGCTTTTCCTTGGGATTTGTTTAGTTAAAAGTTAGCCATTGCAACTTCGTGTACTTCGTTTGTGTCCAACGACCAGACCAAGACCGCTTCCGGATCCCCACCATTATCAATACCTCATATATATTTGCAATATTCAGATTGCTTTATCATATTCTTGCTCGTTCTTCGATTGCTTGCAGGAATAGACCTTCGTGGTCAGGCTGACCGTGCTTCCGGCATCGTCAGTAACCTCAGGAGATTGGTTTAGCGATTGTTAAGGCGCAACGTCGTGCACGTTTGTAGTCGGATCGTCAAAGTCGTCTCCACCAAATCGATAGTTATCATCTCATCGAAAGATCGGGACACCCTCGCCTCTATCAAGTGGTATCAGTTTTCAGGTTGCTCGGTGAGAATTTCCAGTTTTCCTAGATTAAATTTATTTTCTTACCTATTGTCCAAGAAAAAGCCACACAAAAAAAGTTAGATCTGTTCATCCTTTATCCAAGCCAGTCTGAGCCTTTGCAATTTTCTATTCATTGCTTGCATAGTTGAATTATCGGTTGCATCGTCGTGTCAGTTGCTGGTCTTAGCGTCTAGTTCCTTTAGAGTTTCGAGTTCTGTTCACATTAGTCACGTCGCCGCTGCATCCCTTCCGCTGTCCACCATCCCATCTATTAATTTCCACCACATGCTACGCACTGTTCATTGTCATAATCATAGTTGAGGTCATTCACATCTTTGCCTGATCCAATCTGCATCTTATCTAGTTTGTCTTGGAAAGAAAAAAAAAGAAGATAGAGAAAAAAAAAGAGAAAAAAGGAAAAAAAAA
>NW_021182210.1:0-1224 GCF_002162155.2 Triticum dicoccoides | reverse complement strand
AAGAATGTCAATCATTTGAACTTCAAGTCAAGGATACATGATCCAACTATTGACCAACTTTATGTTATGTGTTAGAACACTATCTATACTAAATATAGCAAAGCCAAACACATGTATGCACAATGTCTGAAAATTTCAAATTGTGTACAAGTCAATTTTGACACTAGAAGTACAAATAGATTTTATGCACTTTTTTAGTATTTTTTGGAACGGAGGCTCCAGAGGAGCCCGACTTTGAATTAACAAAGCCATCAACCGGCCAGGATTACAAGAGCAGACCACGAACAAAGCAAACGGCTAAAGGATACAAGGGAGAAAGAAGAAGAACTTACAACGCTACACCTACAACCAGCAAACGGAAAATTACATTGAAGTGCAGCTAATTGAGGATAAGCCGACTACACAAAGGCCCTGAAACGACTACAGAAGAAGCCACGAGGATCTGCAGCTGCTAGAATAGGTCGGACACATGACTGAAACCAGGAACTGGAACTGACATATACCACATGCCTTCTCTAACACCGAAGGTGAACCCTTCCCCTCGCCTAGGCTCGAAGGCGCCGAACCGTCAAAGTGTAGAGACGCTCACCCGAGAGCTAAAGCAAGGTTGGGCTCAAGTCCGGGCCAGCCATGGATCACAACCAACATCTCACCGGAGCACACACATGCAGGCTGCGACGCAGACGCTGTAGAGTACCGATGGAAGAGGATAAGCCGCCGGGAGAGTCGCCGAAAGGAAGAAGCTGCCAAGCCACATGGCGAAGATTAGGTCCGAGGAACTCAAGAACCAGCCGAATCGGCACCAACGGCGTTGCTGCTGCCAGGAAGGGGAACCCGATCCCCTTCCGCCCTGTCTCGAGGGCGCCGACCCGCCGGGGCATTGCAAAACACCGCTGCTGAGCAATTTGTGGCTGGATCTGAAACCTGCATCGAATATATACGCCATCGACTCCACAGACGGCAGGCGCCCACCTGCAACTGCTACACGCCCCCAAAGCACCAACCTTCCCCAGACGGCGCCTCCAAGGAGGACACGACGCACCAGGCGACGCCACCGCCCATCACACGCTGGGATTTGAGCTTTCGCCCGGGAGGCATGGCCGGGGTGCGAAGGGGAGTCCACGGCTGCGACTACAATGAGCAGACCGACGCAAAAGGGACGGCCGGGGTAGGAAGTTTAGTTCTGTAGGTCCGCCCTCCCCTCCCCTCCCCTTGCGTCGTCCT
>NW_021182209.1:0-1250 GCF_002162155.2 Triticum dicoccoides | reverse complement strand
AATGATAGGAGGCAAATC
This sequence comes from Triticum dicoccoides, assembly GCF_002162155.2. Taxonomy (NCBI): domain Eukaryota; kingdom Viridiplantae; phylum Streptophyta; class Magnoliopsida; order Poales; family Poaceae; genus Triticum; species Triticum dicoccoides. The sequence goes on along the minus strand of NW_021182209.1, from coordinate 1,232 downwards.
CAAGCATCCGCGTCCAATGGATTAACTAATTGGTTGCACCAGATTGTGCCACCTTGCATCTCTAGACATCTCTATCTTGCCAGTCGTATGAGGTGGTTATGTGGTCTGGCGTGAATGAATCGAAGTTGTAGTAGTATCATGTTGCTATGTGCTTTTCTAGAAATCTGTATCTTGCCAGTTGTAGTAGTATCAATAGTTGGGTTTCCCGGCTCCTGTGCTTGCCTCTAACGCTCACGACCCATTCGGCTAAGAGTGTAAAGGGAGAACCACTACGACTGCGCCGACATTTCAATTGTATCAGCGGCTCAGTGGAGAAAGGCGAAAACTAACTGTCCTTGTAAGCGTAAACTATTCGGCAATGGGAAGACAGTGTCAAACAATGGTTCGTTGCAGATCATCCACGTAAAACGAGGGGCTTTTCTTCAAATAGGCAGAAGTGAATAGCGGCTTAAACCCCGACCAGTTGCAGAACACTTCACACATCAGGGGCTATTCGCTAGTACCCACAGTTAAGATCTTAAAGACTAAGTGAAAGCTATGAAACCAAAATAGTCGGATTACTTCATTTCATATGCGTGGACCGCCTTTGGGAACCAAGACATCGGCTAAGGGTTCAAACTGCACATGAAACACCCTTTGTATCCTGTGCTTGCCTCTAAAGCCAATTCGGTCACACAAGAGTAAAAATATAAGGGCAAATAAATATATACGCTCGTACATTGGAACATAAAGCCACATTTATTACCAAACAAAAAGCATGTCTTTACATCGTGCTAACTTTGTCATTCCGAAGTATAATGTGTCCTTGGGACACCGCTCCTCAGTGATCTGAGCTCCCTCCATCACCCCAATCAAGTACTACTCCACGGTCTGATTCTTCCCTTCAGGGGGCCCGAGGCCATGAGCGTCACATCAATACGCCGATAGTTAGTCGCCATGCAAGCATACGCCCATTGGATGCCCTCCAGTGATTCACCTGAGGGCCGACCTCTCGCAGGTGGGCCTGTGGACCGAAGAAGATGCTATGCAGCGCTGCCGCGGGCCAGAGCTGGACGTAAAGATCTTGCAGTGCCGGCTTCACCATCCGAAAAAGCTCCATGAGTAGCTTCATTTGGTTATTGAGCAGCTCTGGGTACGATGGTGCCTGGAACAGATTCTAGAACGCCTTCTCCGTGGCATGGACCTCTTGAGCACCGAAGTAGCGGCCGACGTCTGAAGCGCTCCTCATGAGG
>NW_021182208.1:0-1083 GCF_002162155.2 Triticum dicoccoides | reverse complement strand
GAACCTTCGAACTATGAAGAAGCGATGGCGGGCCCAGATTCCAACAAATGGCTAGAAGCCATGAAATCCGAGATAGAATCCATGTATGAAAACAAAGTATGGACTTTGACTGACTTGCCCGATGATCGGCGAGCGATAGAAAACAAATGGATCTTTAAGAAGAAGACGGACGCGGATGGTAATGTCACCATCTATAAAGCTCGACTTGTCGCTAAGGGTTATCGGCAAGTTCAAGGGATTGACTATGATGAGACTTTCTCTCCCGTAGCGAAGCTTAAGTCCGTCCGAATCATGTTAGCAATTGCCGCATACTATGATTATGAGATATGGCAGATGGACGTCAAAACGGCATTCCTTAACGGGCATCTTAAGGAAGAACTGTATATGATGCAGCCGGAGGGTTTTGTCGATCCTAAGAATGCTAACAAAGTATGCAAGCTCCAGCAATCCATTTATGGACTGGTGCAAGCATCTCGGAGTTGGAACATTCGCTTTGATGAAATGATCAAAGCGTTTGGGTTTATGCAGACTTATGGAGAAGCCTGCGTTTACAAGAAAGTGAGTGGGAGCTCTATAGCATTTCTCATATTATATGTAGATGACATACTTTTGATGGGAAATGATATAGAATTCTTGGACAGCATCAAGGCCTACTTGAATAAGTGTTTTTCAATGAAGGACCTTGGAGAAGCTGCTTATATATTAGGCATCAAGATCTATAGAGATAGATCGAGACGCCTCATAGGTCTTTCACAAAGCACATACCTTGATAAGATTTTGAAGAAGTTCAAAATGGATCAGTCCAAGAAGGGGTTCTTGCCTGTATTGCAAGGTGTGAGATTGAGCTCGGCTCAATGCCCGACCACGGCAAAAGATAAAGAAGAGATGAGCGTCATCCCCTATGCCTCAGCCATAGGATCTATTATGTATGCCATGCTGTGTACCAGACCTGATGTAAACCTTGCCGTAAGTTTGGTAGGAAGGTACCAAAGTAATCCCGGCAAGGAACACTGGACAGCGGTCAAGAATATCCTAAAGTACCTGAAAAGGATGAAGGACATGTTTCTCGTTTATGGAGGTGAC
>NW_021182207.1:0-1170 GCF_002162155.2 Triticum dicoccoides | reverse complement strand
TTCTTTCAGTCGCTTGGGATAGCTCATCGTTTAGCATGTCCACATACACATCAGCAGAATGGTTCAGTCGAACGTAAGCATCGTCATATTGTTGAAGCTGGTCTTACTCTTTTGGCCCATGCATCTGTTCCGTTTCGGTTTTGGAGTGATGCTTTCACCACTGCATGCTTTCTCATCAATCGTACTCCTACTCGTGTTTTAAACATGAAGACTCCCATTGAGGTTCTCCTTAATGAACAACCTGATTATACCTTTCTCAAGGTATTTGGGTGTGCTTGCTGGCCGCATCTTCGTCCATATAACAAGCGCAAGCTTGAGTTTCGTTCTAAGAAGTGTGTTTTCCTTGGCTATAGCTCTCTTCATAAAGGTTACAAATGTCTTCATGTTCCCACTAATCGTGTCTATATATCTCGGGACGTCGTGTTTGATGAGCATGTTTTTCCCTTTGCCAACCTTCATGTGTCCACTGTCGAACCACCATCCCTGCATTCATCCTCTGTTGCTTCTGACCAATTTGATGATGTTGCATACTCTCCTTTGCTGTTACCTAACCATGGTGCAGGAACCGGACGTGGAGCTCGTTTGGAGCTGTTGGAGGATTCACCATCATCATCGTCGTCTTCTGGTGGGCATGTCGATCGCCCTCTGTTGCATGGCATCGATTCGCGTGCCCATGCATGGTCACCCGACGAGCCCGTCGCGCCAAGCATCTCCACTGCTCGGTCTGCTACGCCAGTGATCGCCGAGTCTCCAGGGGCTCGGCCTTTTTCGCCAACGGTCGCCGAGTCGCCCGTGGCTCGGCCCGTCACGCCGTCTTCGCCCGCGGCTCGGGTCCTCACGTCGCCTTCATCAGCGGATCGGCCCGCGACACCGGCCGCGCCACGGCCCACTATGCCGAGCTCGCCATCGGCCCGGTCTGGGATGCCGGAGTCGCCAGCTGCTTCGTCTGCTCTGCCGGTTTCGCCGGTGGGCCGGCCTTCTTCGCCGACTGAGTCCGAGGCTACCGTGCCTGGCTCCTCGTCACCGGCTGACTCGTCAACGTCGCTGTCCTCCAGCCCGTTGCAGGCTGCTCCGTCGACCTCGGTGGTTCCTGTGTCTCGACCACATACACGCAGTCGCAGTGGCATTTTCAAACCTAAGGAACGTACGGATGGTACGGTTGCTTGGTTG
>NW_021182206.1:0-1078 GCF_002162155.2 Triticum dicoccoides | reverse complement strand
GCCGGAATGCATAGCTTGTTAGCACGAAACACAAATCCATCGTTAACGACAAACTTGTTCCACATTCTTCCTTCTTTACAATTCTGCATTACATCTTTAAAATCAGCATCATGCACATATTGATCTTTGATGGTCTCCAAACCAAATATTTTGAAGTCAAGTTGTGAAAGCATAGTATAGCGACGAGACAATGCATCAGCAATAACATTTTCTTTTCCCTTCTTGTGTTTAATGACATAAGGGAAAGTCTCAATGAATTCAACCCATTTAGCATGTCTACGATTCAGTTTAGCTTGACTTTTAATATGTTTCAAAGATTCATGATCAGAATGTATAACAAACTCTTTGGGCCATAAATAATGTTGCCATGTTTCTAAAGTCCGAACAAGAGCATATAATTCTTTATCATAAGTAGAATAATTCAGACTAGGCCCACTCATTTTTTCAGAAAAGTATGCAACAGGTTTGCCATCTTGTAATAACACACCTCCTAATCCAATTCCACTAGCATCACATTCAAGCTCAAAAGTCTTATTAAAATCAGGAAGTTGGAGTAAAGGAGCATGTGTCAACTTATCTTTCAATACCGTGAAGGCTTCTTCCTGTGCGGTACCCCAAACAAAAGGCACATCCTTCTTTGACGATGGTGGATTTCGCTTTGGTGGAAGTCGACTTTGACGATCCGACTACGAACGTGCGAGGACGTCGCGCCTTAGCAATCGCTAAACCAACTCCGAGAGGTTATTGACCACGCCGGAGCACGATCAACCTGACCACGAGGGTCTGTTTCCTGCGAGCAAACGAAGAACAAGCAAGAAACTGAGATTGCAATCTGGATATTGCGAATATAAGATGAAAGCTTTATTGATCAAGGTGGGGTTCTGTGACGCCTTTGTCTGGTCGTTGAACACAAACGAAGTACGCGAAGTTGCAGCTATGGCGAACTTTTAATCTAAACAAAACCCAAGGTCTAAACGATGCCCTAAGGGCTGTATATATGGAGGAAGAGGGGGTGGATTTCGTGGCCCTTGGTGGAGGGGTCCGAAATCAACCCTATCTCTGGTTTCCCCACACATAC
>NW_021182205.1:0-1605 GCF_002162155.2 Triticum dicoccoides | reverse complement strand
ATATGATAAGGAGCCCGGGCTGACATGGCTAGTCGTAAACCCAAAGTGGCACAAACTTACAAGGACAGGCATCCATGACCCAACATCGAACGTGTCGGTCATCAGCGAGTGAATCCAGGCTGTAGCACTGGGCTAGCAGGACTCCGGTGAACCGGGCTGTAGCGGGCTAACAGGACTCCGGTATTCATCGCGTGACATTTCCACGAGGGGACAGACACAGGAACGAAGAAGGACACATGTCGGCCAGCCTAAGTGTTCCGGAGCAGTAGCAAGCTACCATGGCTCAGTGGAAACACTAGGAGACATTTCCCGGTAAGAGAGGCTACTAAGGATAAACAACTAGATAGTCAGATCCCACACATACCAAGCATTTCAATAACATACACACAATATGCTCGATATGTGCAAATACAACATGGCATCACAACATGACTCTACGACTCAAGTATTTATTCAATAGGCTCCGAGGAGCGAGATATTACAAACATGGGTCTTATAACCCAACAATCAGAGCATACAAGTCAAAGCACAAACGGAAGCTTACCATGTCTAAGTACAGACATCTAGAAATGAAAAAGGCTGAGAAGCCTGACTATCTACCAGATCCTGCCGAGGGCACAAGATCGTAGCTGAGGTAGCAAGCTAAACGTCGAAGTCCACGCGGTACTACTAGCGAGACTGAAGTCTCTCTGCAAAAACATAAATTAAGCAACGTGAGTACAAATGTACCCAGCAAGACTTACATCAGATCTATCTACATATGCATCAGTATCAACAAAGGGGTGGTGGGGTTTAACTGCAGCAAGCCAGCTTTGACTCGGTGGCTAACCTGAACTACGACTGCAAGTAACTCTTTTGAGGTGGCGCACACGAGTCCACATATTCACCATATCAATACACCACTATGGATCCGCTCCCGTCTCCCTACGAGAATGCCATCCATAGGACTCACACTTATCTTGCGTATTTTAGAGTATCCACTTTCACTTGTCTATGAACTGTACAGGCAACCCAGAAGTCCTTTACCGTGGACACGGCTATTCGAATAGATAATGTTAACCCTGCAGGGGTGTACTTCTTCACACACGCTCTCACCACTTACCGCCGTTTACACGACATGTACTCGGCAACCTTCAAGCGGAAGCCCAGCGAGGGTGTCGGCCACGACCTGACTAACCACACAAGTCTCTCGTCCAGGTTTATCGCCTATTCGGGTTCCATCCGCAAGGAGATCCGGCCGGGGTGTCGCTCACGGCCCCAAACGATGTGAGCAGGGTTCCCAAGCCCACCATCCGGGTGCCACTTGGTACACCGTGCCACTGTGCCTAGTCTGTCCCAAGCCCACCTGTACCGGGTGCCACTTGGTAGACTACTAACACTACCTACAAACACCAGAAACTAGTTGCAAGTCTTGGACAGAGATCGAGTTGATTAATAAGTTGAGAGAGTCAATTAAGGATCCCAATGTGTGGTAGTAGCTGTTCATGGATCACAAACACAGAATCAGTTCCTGAGGATGGCTGCAATGAGACAACCCACCATGTACTCCTACATGGCCTCTCACCGCTACCTTTACTAAATCATGTTCACACACTTAGCTCTCAA
>NW_021182204.1:0-1200 GCF_002162155.2 Triticum dicoccoides | reverse complement strand
GCGAACCATGTCTATTGGTGTATATGCATGAAGAAACTCCATGCAAATGGATCGTTCGGACTCACTTGATTTTGAATCACTTGAGATATGCAAATCATACCACATGGGCAAGATGACTGAAAAGCCTCATTTTCAGTAAGATGGAACAAGATAGCAACTTGTTGGAAGTAACACATTTTGATGTGTGCAGTCGAATGAGTGCTGAGGCATGCAGTGAATATCATTATGTTCTTACTTCACAGATGATTCGAGTAAATGTTGAGTATATTTACTTGATGAAACACAAGTCTGAATTATTGAATGGTTCAAGTAATTTCAGAGTGAAGTAGCAGATCATTGTGACAAGAGGATAAAATGTCTATGATATGATCATAGAGATGAATATCTGAGTTACGAGTTTTGGCGCACAATTAAGACATTGTGGAAATTGTTTCGCAATTAATACCGCCTGGAACACCATAATGCGATGGTGTGTCCGAACATCATAGTTGCACCCTATTGGATATGGTGCGTACCATGATGTCTCTTATCGAATTACCACTATCGTTCATGGGTTAGGCATTAGAGACAACCACATTCACTTTAAATAGGGCACCACGTAATTCCGATGAGATGACACCGTATGAATTATGGTTTAGAGAAACCTAAGTTGTCGTTTCTTAAAAGTTTGGGGCTGCGACGCTTATATGAAAAAGTTTCAGGTTGATAAGCTCGAACCCAAAGCGGATAAAATGCATCTTCATAGGAAACCCAAAACAGTTGGGTGTACCTCCTAATTCAGATCCGAAAGCAATATGGATTGTTTCTAGAATTGGGTCCTTTCTCGAGGAAAAGTTTCTCTCGAAAGAATTGAGTGGGAGGATGGTGGAGACTTGATGAGGTTATTGAACCGTCTCTTCAACTAGTGTGTGACAGGGCACAGGGAGTTGTTCCTGTGGCACCTACACCAATTGAAGTGGAAGCTTATGATATTGATCATGAAACTTCGGATCAAGTCACTCCCAAACCTCGTAGGATGACAAGGATGCGTACTACTTCAGAGTGGTACGTAATCCTGTCTTGAAGGTCATGTTGCTAGACAACAATGAACCTACGAGCTATGGAGAAGCGATGGTGGGCCCGGATTCCGATAAATGGCTTGAGGCCATAAAATCCGAGAGAGGATCCATGTATGAAAACAAAGTGTACACTTTGGCAGAA
>NW_021182203.1:0-1930 GCF_002162155.2 Triticum dicoccoides | reverse complement strand
ACTGCATGTGCCACGAACCCCTTTGAGCAACATAACCAACTCAGTTGTAAATCAAGATGTTGAAAACCCAAAAAGTGGTAAAAATTGGTATGCACGAATGTCCGATGAGAAGAGAGCGGAGTACAACCAGAAGCGGCGTATGGCCCGAGCACACAAGAAGGCTGCATCTGTCATTAGTATTAACCCTAAGGAGGTCTCTCAAACACATGCTTCTTCATCACCGGATGTGCCACGAACCCCTTTGAGCAATATAGCCAACTCAAACACAAACGGTTCGTTCTTTATCTTTACATGCTGCAATTTTAATAGTCTGGCTACTATTTCAATATTCTATGCTACACTACTATATTGAGAGACTAACCTATCATACGTATCATAGATGCAGCTGCAACCTCGGCTTATACCGACCATCCATCTGAAGATGTCGCTCTTGGGCGCAAAAAACGAAGCTCTGAAACGTGGTATTCACGTCTATCCGACGAGGAGAGAGCAGAGCACTGCAAGAATCTCCGGATCGCTCGACTAGAAAAGAAAGCTGCTACCACTAGCGTCCAAGTATCACCTGGTAATTTCAACAAATATTTTCTAGCACCATATGATGCACCATATTTTTGTACGTATTGCTCATCTTCAACCATATGAAAGCCATATGATGCACTGTCTTTCTGTAGGTATTGCTTATCTTCAAACAACACAATCTGTTGTCAGCCATATGCTAAACTCGCCATGCAGTGCGTCATCTATGCAGACAGATGCTCATATTGATTGGCTGCACACAAATCCCACTTACGAACGACAAAAGATGGATGTTCATGGGGTATTTGACATGTCACAAGCTCAAGGGGCGCACATACATGAAAGCTTTCTGCCGAACTCACTTAGCTCTGTTCAAATGAAAGGTGTGTTGAGGATTCAGTACTGATTGACCCATTTTGATTTTATATATACAGTTTTCTGACCACATGTATCCCGTTCAGAGGCATCTTCTGAGAAGAAACGGCGTCGCATGAGAGAACAATATGATCAAATGACGCCGGAAGAAAGAGAAGTTGTCTTGCAGAGGAAACGTGTGCATAAGATGGGAAAACGCCATGCATCATCTGAACAGTCCTACATTGCTGAGCCAACAGGTGGATCTGCAGTCCCCTCACCAATTACACATGCCATTGATCTTACATGTAATTTAATTAGTCCCACTAAAAGACCATTGATCTTCAATTTTTGTCAAAAGTAACTGTGTTTGCGTTGTAATTGACTGCACATGCCATGTGATATTCAACTTTGTTTCTACCGTGTCGGTGGTGTGCAACCAGGTTGCCACGGCAATGGTGAAGAGTCCTATGATGCTGGAATATTAGAGCCTATGGAGCCCCCTGCCGAAGTGGACGGTATATTTCCTTTCATTATTCCTGTCCCATTACTTAATTCCTTTATACGGCACTGTGTAGTTTCCCGTGTGTTGTAATTGTGGTATATACTCCCTCCATTCCTAAATACAAGTCTTTTTTAGAGATTCCAGTGTTTATAAAAACTACTAAATCTAGCTTCAAACTTTTGGGTGAATCTATATTTTTGACCCTTAATCAAATTATATGCAACTAATGATAGATTATTTAACCTTTAATCCTGGACAAATATTGCTCCTTATCAACGACAAATATCCTAGCGTTACAGTACTAAATTTTTCAATAGGAGAAATGATGATGCTCACATCCAAACATGAAGCTGATTTAATGTTATTGCTTTCCTAGAATGCTTGCACGACACACAGGATGGGCAACCGGTGTATGATGATGATGAATGCAGGATATTTACTGGACAAGGTGACCTATACCATGTATGCATATACCCTTATATCTTGCAGACTGATGTATTTTTGACTCCAATATTATTGTAGGTGATGAGTTTGAATCATACAGAGTGACACCTA
>NW_021182202.1:0-1027 GCF_002162155.2 Triticum dicoccoides | reverse complement strand
CTGTAACTATGAGATTATGCAACTCCCGTTTACCGAAGGGACACTTTGGGTGCTACCAAACGTCACAACGTAACTGGGTGATTATAAAGGAGTACTACAGGTGTCTCCAAAGGTACATGTTGGGTTGGCGTATTTCGAGATTAGGTTTTGTCACTCCGATTGTCGGAGAGGTATCTCTGGGCCCTCTCGGTAATGCACATCACTATAAGCCTTGCAAGCAATGTAGCTAATGAGTTAGTTACGGAATGATGCATTACATAACGAGTAAAGAGACTTGCCGGTAACGAGATTGAACTAGGTATTGGATACCGACGATCGAATCTCGGGCAAGTAACATACCGATGACAAAGGGAACAATGTATGTTGTTATGCGGTTTGACCGATAAAGATCTTCGTAGAATATGTAGGAGCCAATATGGGCATCCAGGTCCCGCTATTGGTTATTGACCGAGAATAGTTCTAGGTCATGTCTACATAGTTCTCGAACCCGTAGGGTCCGCACGCTTAACGTTATGATGACAGTTTTATTATGAGTTTATAAGTTTTGATGTATCGAAGTTTGTTCGGAGTCCCGGATGTGATCACGGACATGACGGGGAGTCTCGAAATGGTCGAGACATAAGGATTGATATATTGGACGACTATATTCGGACACCAGAAGTGTTCCGGGTGATTTCAGAGAAAACCGGAGTGCCGGAGGGGTTACCGGAACCCCCCGGGGAAGTATTGGGCCTTAGTGGGCCTGAGGGGAGAGAGAGGGCAGCAGCCCAAGAGGTGGCCCCCCCCATGAGGAGTCCGAATTGGACTAGGGGAGGGGCGCGGCCCCCCCTTTCCCTCTCCCTCTCCCTCTCTTTGCTTCCCCCTTCCTCCTTCCTAGTGGGACTAGGAAAGGGGAGTCCTACTCCCACTAGGAGGAGGACTCCCCCCTCCTTGGCGCGCCCCCTAGGGCCAGCCGGCCTCCCCCCTTGATCCTTTATATACGGGGGCAGGGGGGCACCCTAGAGACACACAAGTTGATCTACGGACC
>NW_021182201.1:64243-104038 GCF_002162155.2 Triticum dicoccoides | reverse complement strand
GGGATTTGTTTAGTTAAAAGTTAGCCATTGCAACTTCGTGTACTTCGTTTGTGTCCAACGACCAGACCAAGACCGCTTACGGATCCCCACCCTTATCAATACTTCATATATACTCGCAATATTCAGATTGCTCTTATCATATTCTTGCTTGTTCTTCGATTGCTTGCAGGAATAGACCTTCGTGGTCAGGTTGATTGTGCTCCAGCGTGGTCAATAACCTTTCGGAGTTGGTTTAGCGATTGCTAAGGCGCAACGTCGTGCACGTTTGTAGTCGGATCGTCAAAGTCATCTTCACCAAATCGATAGTTATCATCTCATCGAAAGATCGGGACACCCCCGCCTCTATCAAGTGGTATCAGTTTTCAGGTTGCTCGGTGAGAATTTCTAGTTTTCCTAGATTAGATTTATTTTCTTACCTATTGTCCAAGAAAAAGCCACAAAAAAGAGTTAGATCTATTCATTCTTGGTCCAAGCCAGTCTGAGCCTTTGCAATTTTCTTTTCATTGCTTGCATAGTTGAATTATCGGTTGCATCGTCGTGTCGAGTTGCTGGTCTTAGTGTCTAGTTCGTTTAGAGTTTCGAGTTCTGTTCACATTAGTCACGCCACCGCTGCATCATTATCTCTTCCGCTGTCTACCACCCATCCATCAATTTCCACCACGTGCTACCCACCATTCATTGTCATAATAATAGTTGAGATCGTTCACATCTTCACTTGATCGAATCTGCATCTTATCTAGTTTATCTTGGAAAGAGGGAGAAAAAGAAGATAAAGAAAAAAAAGAGAGAAAAAAGGAAAGAAAAAAAAAGAAAAAGAGGGAGAAGAAAAAGAAAAAAAGTGTGAGAAAAAAAAGAAATAAGAAAAAAAAATTGGATCTATCTAGAATCAATCTCGTACCTGAATTCGGATTGGAATCTGTTTTGTGCACTGTTCAGTAAAACAGGTGTATCTTCCTCATACGAAGTCCGTTTTGGCTCCGTAAGTACTCAAATCGAAGCTAGCGACGAGCCGCATCTAAATAGTTGCAAAAGCTAGTTCAATATTTGACACCTCAAAATCGGCTTCTAAATAGGTCTTTTTGCCCTCCGAAGTTCATGAACACAGCTTGTTCCAATTTTTCAGGCCAGTTTTAGAATTCTTTGACTCCTCATATCAACTCGGAATTGAGTGATTCTTTTTGCATTGGAAATCTTGAGTTAGTAGCATTCTTTGAAAGAATTTATCAAAAAATTATCTCAAACTTTTCAAGAGGAAAGTTGGAGAGAGAGTTGTTGTATATCCTGCTTGGCAGTTGTTTTTCATCATTATCTTCACTGCCGTTGTGATCTTCACTTATATCTTGCTGTCAAGAGCTACTTAGTATCCTTCATTGATGCTAGTTGTGCTACGTCGTGACCTCATTAGTGTTCTAGGCTCGCGTCTCTAGTCCGGTCTAGCCTAGGACCAGCACAGTACCGTCGTTGAGCGTTTATTCAACATTGCATCTTCGAATTGATTATTGCTAATCTTTTGCTATCATATATAGCCAACCCAGCTCCACATATTTCTACACCGTGTATACGTATGCTCCCCTGGCAATCGCTTTACTCAATACTCGGAGTTACTTGACACCGCTGGTTGCCGATCACCGCCTGCTGCATGGTAAGAACTTGTAAGACATCGATATTTGCTTTACTGTGAGCGTTTTACCACCACATCCTAGTAGTTATAGGAACATTATTTTTGGGTTTTGTTTCTTGTTCTACTAATCATGACAGGATCCAGAGTCAATTCATGGGCTTTGTCGATCGCGGGAGACGTGCCACCACCTTTGCAAATACCACAACCGTCACGAGAGGTGCACAAACATCCAAATGCACATGATTAGGTTAATGTATCTATACCACCATTTAATGGCCGTTTTAAACCTGCTTTATATATTGAATGGGAGTTTGACATAAAAAATATATTTGCTTCCCATAATTTCAATGAACATAAAAAGGTTAAGGTTGCGGTTGGTTCTTTCACTGGTTATGCTTTGGTTTGGTGGAGTGAATATTGTCGGTTACACCCTGATTATATACCTACTACTTGGGATGATTTGAAACTTGCCATGCGACATACTTTCGTCCCTGCTTATTATACTCGTGACATGATTAAGAAGTTGCAACACTTAAAACAAGGTAGTGAAACTGTAACAAAATATTATGATGATTTACAAACTACCTTGTTGCATTCCTCTTTAGAAGAAAGTGAAGATGATTTTATGGATAGATTTTGGGGAGGATTAAACCGTGATATTCAAGAGATACTAATTCATGAAGAGTGTTATCCTATGGACCATTTGTTTCATCTTGCTTGCAAAGCTGAACAGGAAATAAAACGACGTCTTGGCCACGAGGAGAACAAGCGCACGGTGCACATTCCAAGAGTTGATATGATTGTTCCTTCAATTACTAGGCATACTATGACAACCACATCCGTTGTTGTCAGGACTACATCACCTCCACCATGTGACACATCGCCCCCGAGAGTGGCTACATCTTCTGAGTTGATCATAAGAGGTAATGACAAAGGTACTGATCTTCCATCTCTACATAAGAATGATGAATGCCTTGTCAATTTGAATGCACCATCTGATGAGCTACCCACTACTTTGATCACACCACCTATTTTAGAGGACTACGTTGATAATTTGACTTTGCCATGTGATCAAACAACTGAAATACCAACAATTTTGAGTGCACCCATTGAATTAACTATTGATGCAAAAGAACCAATGTTTAATCATTTTGATATGTCCTCTAATCTTGGTGATGATTCTGTGTTAAATGACTTATTGCATGTTTGCTTATTTAAGCATGTTGTAGCATGTAAATTTGATGCAAGTAAGGTTTATTCACCAATGTTGGGATGGTTTAATGATGAACATTGTCAATCTTTTGAAATGAATAAGTGCTTCACTTATATGTGCAAACTGAGTTGCAATATTTTCATGCCTTCTACTTGTCCTAATTTTTTGGCTTTAGATTTTATGAACTATGCAAGTTACTCATCTATTCATGTGTTATATATGCAAAAATCAAGGGAAGTAAAAATGGATGACATATACATATACAACATGTACACCTTGTCTCTTTTGTTAGCCACATTTCAGATTAAGCAACGCCGAGGACGGCTTTATTTTCAAGAAGGGGAGGATGATGAGGACATGACTACCTTGGATATGACCAAAAATATTGCATATACGCATATTTGTCAGGTGATTTCTAGTGCAAACTATTCAATAATCTATTTATGTTATCCAGAACAAAAATACTTCACACACTTTTGTGTTTTGTCTAATTGCAGGTGTATGGGACATTTGTACAATCCACATATGAAGATAAGGAAGAAAGAGATGTTTATTTGCTGTTCAAAAAGTTCTCTCACGTCACTTTTGGCCCAAGAGAAGATAGAGTCCAAGTCTCTCACGTTCTGGATTCAGATTCGGACTGCACAGACATACCTGACTCAAAACGCACACAAGTTTTTCATACGGACTCCGAATTGGGTGATTCTTTTTTTGTTGGAAACTAGATTTCGTGCACTTTCCAACCCAATTGGAATCACCTTCAAATTCGTCCGGAGTGTTGAGTTGTGGACGAAACGATCTGATGCTGCAGCAGAATCCGAGTCAAACTATAAGTCCAAAGGTGTTACATCACCTCCACTTGGGCCCATTGGCCTTGTACGACCTAGATTTAGTTTTAGGCTGCCTTGGGACGTCCTCCCACCTCCTTGGCCGCCACCCCTTGCTCCTATATAAGTAGATCCATTTAATAGCTTTTTCCTTGGGATTTGTTTAGTTAAAAGTTAGCCATTGCAACTTCGTGTATTTCGTTTGTGTCCAACGACTAGACCAAGACCGCTTACGGATCCCCACCCTTATCAATACTTCATATATACTCGCAATATTCAGATTGCTCTTATCATATTCTTGCTTGTTCTTCGATTGCTTGCAGAAATAGACCTTCGTGGTCAGGTTGATTGTGCTCCAGCGTGGTCAATAACCTTTCGGAGTTGGTTTAGCGATTGCTAAGGCGCAATGTCGTGCACGTTTGTAGTCGGATTGTCAAAGTCATCTTCACCAAATCGATAGTTATCATCTCATCGAAAGATCGGGACACCCCCGCCTCTATCAGCAATGGTGCTGAAATCTCTCACAAAACGCCTATAGAATCCAGCGAGGCCAAGAAAACTCCTCACTTGTGTGACCGTTTTGGGCTGCGGCCAACTCTCAATAGCTTCAATCTTGGCTTTATCAACTTCAATTCCCTGTGGAGTAACAACATAGCCAAGAAAAGATACTCGGTCGGTGCAAAAGGTGCACTTCCCAAGGTTACCAAACAAACGTGCATCACGTAGAGCAATAAAAACAGCACATAAATGTTCCAAATGTTCCTCCAAAGATCTGGTATAAATCAATATGTCATCAAAGTAAACTACCACAAATCGTCCAATGAAAGCACGTAAAACTTCGTTCATTAATCTCATGAAAGTACTAGGTGCATTAGTTAACCCAAAAGGCATGACTAACCACTCATATAATCCAAACTTAGTTTTAAATGTTGTTTTCCATTCATCTCCCAATTTCATACGAATTTGATGGTAACCACTACGCAAATCAACTTTGGAGAATATTGTAGAGCCACTCAATTCATCAAGCATATCATCTAGCCTAGGAATAGGATGACGATAACGAATAGTAATATTATTAATGCCTCTACAATCAACACACATACGTGATGTACCATCCTTTTTCGGCACTAGAATAATAGGAACAGCACAAGGACTAAGGGATTCGCGTATATAACCTTTGTCGAGAAGCTCTTGTACTTGACGCATAATCTCCTTCGTCTCCTCTGGATTGGTACGGTATGGTGCACGGTTTGGCAGTGAAGCACCGGGAATTAAGTCAATCTGATGCTCAATCCCTCGAATAGGCGGTAATCCCGGTGGCACGTCTTGTGGAAAGACGTCAGCTGATAGAGGCAAAGGTGTCCCGTCTTTCGATGAGATGATGGATATCGCTTTGTTGGAAGTCGACTTTGACGATCCGACTACGAACGTGCGAGGACGTCGCGCCTTAGCAATCGCTAAACCAACTCCGAGAGGTTATTGACCACGCCGGAGCACGATCAACCTGACCACGAGGGTCTGTTTCCTGCGAGCAAACGAAGAACAAGCAAGAAACTGAGATTGCAATCTGGATAGTGCGAATATAAGATGAAAGCTTTATTGATCAAGGTGGGGTTCTGTGACGCCTTTGTCTGGTCGTTGAACACAAACGAAGTACGCGAAGTTGCAGCTATGGCGAACTTTTAATCTAAACAAAACCCAAAGTCTAAACGATGCCCTAAGGGCTGTATATATGGAGGAAGAGGGGGGGGGATTTCGTGGCCCTTGGTGGAGGGGTCCGAAATCAACCCTATCTCTTGTTTCCCCACACATACGGACTCTAAAAATAGCCTATACTTATGTATTTCGAAATTACATGGGCCTGGCCCAATAATAAGGTGACGCAGCACCTAAAATAGCCTCGGGACGAAATTTATGAAGTGGCGTCTTGTATATTTTGTCCAAGGCTTCATGCACCCATTATGGTGGCTTCAAAGTCCTGAAATCATCACTTGTAACTCCGTTCTTGTTTCCCTTGCGCATGCCATCATCTCCATGCTTGTTCTTGCTCCAATGTTCATCCTTCTCCAAGCTAGGCCCTTCATTTGTAAGCAAAACAAATGTATCCAATTTAGGCAGCATCATATTCTCATGAACATTAGAATCATTACCAAGAAACGAAAGTACCTGGTAATTTAGTTGGCGTGCACGAGCTCTAGTAATTGGTCCAGTATGTATAGCAGCAGGGGCTGTGGGTGTAACAATTGTATTGATGTCCTCATCATCCTCCCCTTTTGAAATGAAGTCGTCCTCGACGGAAGTTCATCTTCCTCACCCAAATAAGGCTTCAAATCTGCAATGTTAAAAGTGGGACTAACCCCAAAATCTGCAGGCAGCTCAAGTTTATATGCATTATCATTTATTTTCTCTAACACCTTAAAGGGACCATCAGCACGTGGCATTAACTTTGATTTGCGCAAATCAGGAAATCTATCCTTACGCAAATGTAACCAAACAAGATCTCCAGGTGCAAACACAACATGTTTTCTACCCTTATCTCCAGCAAGTTTATATTTAGCATTCATGCGCTCAATGTTTTCCTTAGTTAACTCATGCATTTTTAAAATCAATTCAGCACGTTGTTTAGCATCAAAATTAACCTTCTCCGAAGATGGAAGAGGCAATAAATCAATAGGTGCACGAGGTCGGAAACCATACACAACTTCAAAAGGGCACATCTTAGTAGTAGAATGCAATGAACGATTATAAGCAAATTCAATATGAGGCAAGCATTCCTCCCACATTTTCTTATTATTCTTCAAAACAGCCCTAAGCATAGTAGACAACGTTCTATTGACTACTTCAGTTTGTCCATCAGTTTGGGGGTGACAAGTAGTACTAAAAAGCAGTTTAGTCCCCAACTTAGCCCATAAACATCTCCAAAAGTGGCTAAGAAATTTAGTATCACGATCTGAAACAATAGTATTTGGCACACCATGCAAGCGAATAATTTCACGAAAGAACAAATCAGCAACATTAACAGCATCATCGCTTTTATGACATGGTATAAAGTGTGCCATTTTCGAGAATCTATCCACGACAACAAATATGCTATCCCTCCCCTTCTTTGTTCGAGGTAAACCTAAAACAAAGTCCATAGATATATCCTCCCAAGGAACACTAGGTACAGGCAAAGGCATATATAAACCATGAGGATTGAGTCGTGACTTAGCTTTTTGACATGTAGTGCAGCGAGCAATAAAACGCTCAACATCCCGTCTCATCTTTGGCCAAAAGAAATGTGTAGCAAGTACGTTGATAGAGGCGGAGGTGTCCCGTCTTTCGATGAGATGGTGGATTTCGCTTTGGTGGAAGTCGACTTTGACGATCCGACTACGAACGTGCGAGGACGTCGCGCCTTAGCAATCGCTAAACCAACTCCGAGAGGTTATTGACCACGCCGGAGCACGATCAACCTGACCACGAGGGTCTGTTTCCTGCGAGCAAACGAAGAACAAGCAAGAAACTAAGATTGCAATCTGGATATTGCGAATATAAGATGAAAGCTTTATTGATCAAGGTGGGGTTCTGTGACGCCTTTGTCTGGTCGTTGAACACAAACGAAGTACGCGAAGTTGCAGCTATGGCGAACTTTTAATCTAAACAAAACCCAAGGAAAAGCTACTAGATGGATCTACTTATATAGGAGCAAGGGGTGGCGGCCAAGGAGGTGGGAGGACGTCCCAAGGCAGCCTAAAACTAAATCTAGGTCGTACAAGGCCAATGGGCCCAAGTGGAGGTGATGTAACACCTTTGGACTTGTAGTTTGACTCGGATTCTGCTGCAGCATCTGGTTGTTTCGTCCACAACTCAATGCTCCGGACGAATTTGAAGGTGATTCCAATTGGGTTGGAAAGTGCACGAAATCTAGTTTCCAATGCAAAAAGAATCACCCAATTCGGAGTCCGTATGAAAAACTTGTGTGTGTTTTGAGTCAGGTATGTCTGTGCAGTCCGAATCTGAATCCAGAACGTGAGAGACTTGGACTCTATCTTCTCTTGGGCCAAAAGTGACGTGAGAGAACTTTTTGGACAGCAAATAAACATCTCTTTCTTCCTTATCTTCATATGTGGATTGTACAAATGTCCCATACACCTGCAATTAGACAAAACACAAAAGTGTGTGAAGTATTTTTGTTCTGGATAACATAAATAGATTATTGAATAGTTTGCACTAGAAATCACCTGACAAATATGCATATATGCAATATTTTTGATCATATCCAAGGTAGTCATGTCCTCATCATCCTCCCCTTCTTGAAAATAAAGCCGTCCTCGGCGTTGCTTAATCTGAAATGTGGCTAACAAAAGAGACAAGGTGTACATGTTGTATATGTATATGTCATCCATTTTTACTTCCCTTGATTTTTGCATATATGACACATGAATAGATGAGTACCTTGCATAGTTCATAAAATCTAAAGCCAAAAAATTAGCACAAGAAGTAGAAGGCATGAAAATATTGCAACTCAGTTTGCACATATAAGTGAAGCTCTTATTCATTTCAAAAGATTGACAATGTTCATCATTAAACCATCCCAACATTGGTGAATAAACCTTACTTGCATCAAATTTACATGCTACAACATGCTTAAATAAGCAAACATGCAATAAGTCATTCAACACAGAATCGTCACCAAGATTAGAGGTCATATCAAAATGATTAAACATTGGTTCTTTTGCATCAATAGTTAATTCAATGGGTGCACTCAAAATTGTTGGTATTTCATTTGTTTGATCACATGGCAAAGTCAAATTATCAACGTAGTCCTCTAAAATAGGTGGTGTGATCAAAGTAGTGGGTAGCTCATCAGATGGTGCATTCAAATTGACAAGGCATTCATTATTCTCATGTAGAGATGGAAGATCAGTACCTTTGTCATTACCTCTTATGATCAACTCAGATGATGTAGCCACTCTCGGGGGCGATGTGTCACATGGTGGAGGTGATGTAGTCCTGACAACAACGGATGTGGTTGTCATAGTATGCCTAGTAGTTGAAGGAACAATCATATCAACTCTTGGAATGTGCACCGTGCGCTTGTTCTCCTCGTGGCCAACACGTCGTTTTATTTCCTGTTCAGCTTTGCAAGCAAGATGAAACAAATGGTCCATAGGATAACACTCTTCATGAATTAGTATCTCTTGAATATCACGGTTTAATCCTCCCCAAAATCTATCTATAAAATCATCTTTCAAAATGGAATCTGGAGTCATAGGAAGCAAAGTAATATTTTTACCCTTATGAACAAGAGTATAGTGATTGTTTCTACCATGGTGTACAGAATTTTTATCAAATTGCCATGGTCTACCAAGTAATAAGGAACATGCTTGCATAGGTACCACATCACAATCAACATAATCAGCATATGTAGAGATACTAAAATGCACACGAACAGTACGTGTTACCTTAACCTTGCCGCTGTTGTTGAACCATTGGATGTAGTAAGGATGTGGATGTGGTCTTGTGGTGAGAGAAAGCTTCTCCACCATCTCCATGCTAGCCAAGTTGTTGCAGCTCCCTCCGTCTATGATGACGCGCACAGAACGTTCCTTCACAACTCCCTTGGTATGGAACAAATTGTGCCTCTGATTTTGCTCAGCTTGTGTGACCTGCACACTCAAAACACGTTGAGCAACTAAACATTCATACATGTCAGCGTCTTCAGGAGCCATGTATTGCGTCTCATGATCAGAATCATCTCCACCATGTTCTTCACGTGTAATAAGAGCCAAAGTCTCCTCATCATAGTCACTAGCGGACTCATATCCACCATCCGCGATAGCAATCATCACACGCGGAGATTTGCATTCTCTCGCATAATGACCTCCTCCCTTACAACGACGACAAATAATATCACTTGTGTGCCCTGTTGATGCCATGGAAGAAGAAGAACGCTGTGCAGGCCCCGCAGGTGCGCTCTTGGCAGATAATGGTGGTTGTGCCTGTTTTCTTGTATCACGGCTGGAGGTGGCACCGGATGGAGGTGCTGGTGCAGTTGAAGTAGAAGATGCACGTGGTGTCCATGATGAAGGTCGGCCTGCAGAAAAGTTAGTTCGCCCCAATGCTTGTCGATCCTGCACTTCACGCTCAGCTTTACAAGCAAGATGGAATAAACGAGTGATATTAGTATACTCCTTATAGTCTAGAATGGTCTGAATCTCTCTATTTAATCCACCCAGAAAACGTGCAAGCATAGCTTCATTCTCCTCAACAATACCACATCTAATCATGCCAGTTTGTAATTCCTGATAATATTCTTCTACAGAATTTTTTCCTTGTCTTAAACGCTGCAATTTTTGAAGCAATTCACGTTGATAATATGGTGGAACCCAACGCGTACGCATAGCAGTTTTCAAAGCAGCCCAAGTAGTTGGAATAGGATATAATCTACAATGTTCAGACCACCATACACATGCAAAACTAGTGAAAGCACAAACAGCAGCAGCAACTCGTCTCTCTTCAAGATATTGTAAACATGTAAATCGTTGTTCAGTTTCTAACTCCCAAGTAAGATATATATCAGGAACATATCTACCCTCAAATGGTGGAATATTCAATTTCAGTTTAGGAATATGGACATCATCTCGTACCTGAGGTGGTGGTGCAGGCCTACCATTACGAATATATACCTGAGGTCGACCTGCTGGTGGTGGTGCTGGTGGCTGCTCGTAGATCTGATTTTGATCAACCTCATCCTCATAATCGCCCACATACTCATCATCCTCCTGGGTACCAGCAACAGCAGTAGCAGGAGCCACAGAAGTATCAACAGCAGCACCAACAGTTTGGCCAAACGCAATAGGAACACGGCTCGCTCGGCGAAGGTCTATTTCGCGACGTGGAGGTAGTCGTCGTTGTTGTTGTTGGAGAGGTGCGTTAGGTGCAGCGGGTGGTGGTGGTGGAAGACGCGCGAGCAATTCATTAAACTTGTTATCGAGCTTTGTTTCGAACGTCTTCTCCATGCCATCTATCTTCTCCATGGCCTCTTCAAATCTGTTTAGCACGTCTTGCACCTGTTCACTCATCATTTGCTGAAATTTATCATGCAAATCCTTATTCGTCATGTTCTCCCAGTCAGTCTCGTCGGCTTGTGATCCTGGCATGGTTAGCAGCAATAGAAACACACAAGAATATGATCCTACAGACTACTAACAAGAGGTGGTGGTGGGTGTCACAAATCCGTCAAGCAAATCTCAAATTCTTACCAGTTCTTACCCAGCAGCAGGCGGTGATCGGCAATCATTGTAGTCAAAAACTCTCAAAGCTTGGATAGAGCGATTACCAGGGAGAGTCAAACGCACGACGTAGATGTATGTGGAGCTGGGAAGGCTTATACTATGGTAGCAAAAAGGGTCAGCAATAATCAATTCAGAGATGCAAAGTTGAATAAACGCTCAACGACGGTACTGTGCTGGTCCTAGGCTAGACTGTGCTAGAGACGCGAGCCTAGAACACCAACAAAATCACGGCGCGGCACGTAAACAAGGGAAAAGCACACTCTGATTTTTTTTTCGCTCTTTTTTTTTTGCGCTCTTGTTTTTTTTTGCGCTGCTTTTTTTTTTGCGAAAAATCACTATAATGGCGAGTGTCTCAAAACTCTTCCTAGCTCAAACTGACAGGATGGGCACGAAATTTTTCGACCAAATTTTTTTTTTTCGACTGCCCGGACCCAAAAACTGGAAACGGGTCAAAAAAAACTTCCTATAATGGCACCTGTCTCAAAACACTCGGAAACACCTAAAAATAGGATAGCCAGAAACTTTTTCGAAAAATGCATTTTCGAAAAATTTTGGGCCTAAACGGAGCGTGGCTACCCGACTCCGGCAAGGAAACACGAATCGGAATCTAGATGGATCCTGAAAACAAACCTAATAAGCAAGGAACTCGGATTGGTGGTGGATATATGGTGGTGGTATATGGCAGCGGTGGTGGTAGCGGTGGTAGTATATGGATATGGATCGGTGGTGGTATATGGGCACGGATTGGTGGTGGTATATGGATACGGATTCGGAGCGGTGGTGGTAGATGGCAGGGGCGATGATGATGGTGCGGCGGCGGCGTGACAACTTATGACCAGAACTCGAAACTCTAAAAGACTAGACTCTAAGACCAGCAACTAGACCGACGATGCAACCGCAAATTCAACAAAGCAAACCCTAAAAAGATTATGCAAAGGCTCAGATTGGTTCGGATATGATGAACTAACCCTAATTTTTTTTGTGGCTTTTTCGTGGACTGTAGGTATGAAGAACAGACTCGATCTAAACTACGAAAAACTGTAAAATCTCACCGAACAACCTGGAAATCTGATACCACTTGATAGAGGCTAAGGTGTCCCGTCTTTCGATGAGATGATGGATATCGCTTTGGTGGAAGTCGACTTTGACGATCCGACTACGAACGTGCGAGGATGTCGCGCCTTAGCAATCGCTAAACCAACTCCGAGAGGTTATTGACCACGCCGGAGCACGATCAACCTGACCACGAGGGTCTGTTTCCTGCGAGCAAACGAAGAACAAGCAAGAAACTGAGATTGCAATCTGGATATTGCGAATATAAGATGAAAGCTTTATTGATCAAGGTGGGGTTCTGTGACGCCTTTGTCTGGTCGTTGAACACAAACGAAGTACGCGAAGTTGCAGCTATGGCGAACTTTTAATCTAAACAAAACCCAAAGTCTAAACGATGCCCTAAGGGCTGTATATATGGAGGAAGAGGGGGGAATTTCGTGGCCCTTGGTGGAGGGGTCCGAAATCAACCCTATCTCTTGTTTCCCCACACATACGGACTCTAAAAATAGCCTATACTTATGTATTTCGAAATTATATGGCCCTGGCCCAATAATAAGGTGACGCAGCACCTAAAATAGCCTCGGGACGAAATTTATGAAGTGGCATCTTGTATATTTCGTCCAAGGCTTCATGCACCCATTATGGTGGCTTCAAAGTCCTGAAATCATCACTTGTAACTCCGTTCTTGTTCCCCTTGCGCATGCCATCATCTCCATGCTTGTTCTTGCTCCAATGTTCATCCTTCTCCAAGCTAGGCCCTTCATTTGTAAGCAAAACAAATGTATCCAATTTAGGCAGCATCATATTCTCATGAACATTAGAATCATTACCAAGAAACGAAAGTACCTGGTAATTTAGTTGGCGTGCACGAGCTCTAGTAATTGGTCCAGTATGTATAGCAGCAGGGGCTGTGGGTGTAACAATTGTATTGATGTCCTCATCACTCTATGTGTAATCAGGTACATGGAGGTGAGCCAAGGATCAACTACTTGCAAGAGCCAAGACGGCGAGGACCCCAAGCATGTTGAAGAAGAAGAGATGCTACGGAAGCTACAAGCATCGGACGTTCGACCAAGCCCGGACGTCCGACGACTCCCAGGCCACGGAGAACCAACGCCCTCCGGACGTCGGGCAGCTGGGCACCCGAACCGAAACTACGGACGACCGAAACCACCGGATGTCCGACCGATGCACGCCCGAACCGAATCTACGGACGACCGACGACTTCCGGACGTCCGGACCGTCACGAAGCTTCGGACGACCGACCCCCTCCGGACATCCGACGCGCCCACGACAGAGCTGATTCTACGGACGCCCGAGCCCGACCGGACGTTCGGACCGTCCCGAGCCTCCGGACGTCCGATGCCTTCCAGACGTCCGGCACCTGAGTGACCGCACCTGCGCGCTGGAGCCCTTGTACCCCTTAACTTTGACATCCATTTGCACTAAGACTATAAATAGGACGCCCCCACCTCCTATTGTGGGTAGCATAGGTTTAGCTCATATTTTGTGTGAGAGCCTTGCTCATCCACTTGGCTACTTCTCCTCGGAGCTCAGGACCTCTTCGGAGAAGATCCCCCAAGCGGATTCAAGACCCCTTTCTAGGGAAGACCATCAAGATCTCCGTACGGAGAAGAACTGTTCCTTTGTATCCTTACCTTGGTTGATTGTGGATCATATGTCACTCTATGTTGTCGGTGATCTAGCACTCGTGTGATTGATTCTATGTCGGTTTAGTGATTCTCTCTCTCGTTTTCCCCATGTTTCCCCTTTGTGCTTCCGCGTGTTCTTCGTGATTCCCCGTAGGATCCACTCCAAACGTGAAAGATCGGCCCCATAGGGATCCACCCTACATCATTCGGTCATCCCCATGGACCTTCCGTCGCCTCACCAAGCGCCAAGAGGACCCATGACACGAGCCCAAGCTAAGGCTATTGAAGATAAGGTGAACTCGCTCCTCTCCGGACTCCCTCTTCCTACTCGCGAGACATGGCTACTACCTCATTCGTAAACTCTGTGTGTGATCAGGTGCCTGGAAGCGAGCCATGGAACAGCTACATACAAGAGCCAAGACGGTGAGGACCCCAAGCATGATGGACAAGAAGAGCCGCCGCGGAAGCTACAGGCGTCGGACGACCGACCAAGTCCGGACGTCCGTCGAGTCCCAGGACATGGACGACCGAGCCCTTCGGACGTCCGGTACCTGGCCACCCGAACCAAATCTACAGAAGTCCGTGATGCCACGGACGACCGGGCGACAAGCACCCGAGCCAAAACTACGGACGACCGATGGTCTACGGACCTCCGGTCCATCCAGAAGCTCCGGACGACCGACCCTCTCCGAACGTCCAACGCAACCAAGACAGAGCCGAATCTACGGACGTCCGAGCCCTGCCGGATGTCCGGACCGTCCCGAGCCTCCGGACGTCCGATGTCTTCCGGACGTCCGGCACCTGAGTGACCGCACCTGCGGGCTGGAGCCCTTGTATCCCTTCACTTTGACTTCCATTTGCACTAAGACTATAAATAGGACACCCCCACCTCCTAGTGAGGGTTAGCATAGGTTTAGCTCATATTTTGTGTGAGAGCCTTGCTCATCCACTTGGTTACTTCTCCTCGGAGCTCAGGACCTCTTCGGAGAAGATCCCCCAAGCAGATTCAAGACCCGTTTCTAGGGAAGACCATCAAGACCTCCATACGGAGAAGAACTGTTCCTTTGTATCCTTACCTTTGTTGATTGTGGCTCATATGTTACTCTATGTTGTCGGTGATCTAGCACTCGTGTGATTGATTCTATGTTGGTTTAGTGATTCTCTCTCTTGTTTTCAACGTGTTTCCCCTTTGTGCTTCCGAAGTGTTCTTCGTGAATCCCCGTAGGATCCCCTTCAAACGTGAAAGATCGTCACCATAGGGTTCCACCCTACATCACTAATTATCCATCTTTTGCTACTCCTTATGCTAAATGTTTGACACACACATCTTGGGAACAATATTACATCAAGGATGGTTATCTTATGAAAGCTAACAAACTATGCATTCCCGAGTCTTCTCTTCGTTTGCTCCTTTTGCAAGAGGCTCATGGAGGCGGACTCATGGGATACTTTGGACGCGACAAGACATTCACCACGCTCTCCAAGAACTACTTTTGGCCCAAGATGTTCCGTGCCGTCTCACGCTTCACCACCCGATGCTCTATGTGTCGCAAAGCTAAGTCTAAAGCTCAATCACATGGTCTTTACATGCCTCTTCCTATTCCTTATCAACCTTGGGAAGACATTAGCATGGATTTTGTACTTGGTTTTCCTAGAACTCAAAATGGAAAGGATTCCGTGTTTGTTATTGTGGACCGATTTTCTAAGATGGCACATTTCATTCCTTGCAACAGGATAGACGATGCTTCACACGTTGCAAATCTCTTTTGTAGGTAAATCTTGCACCTCCATGGAGTACCAAAGACAATAGTCTCCGACCGTGACGTCAAGTTCTTGAGTTACTTTTCGAAGACGCTATGCACCAAGCTCGGAATCAAGCTGTTGTTCTCATCCCCATACCATCCTCAAACCGACGGCCAAATAGAGGTGACAAACTGGACGCTCTCCACTCTACTTCGCGTGTTGGTCAAGAAGAACATCAAGGAGTGGGAGGCATGTCTACCCATCGCCGAGTACGCCTACAACCGTGCAAGACATTCGACTACCGGCAAGTCACCCTTCGAGGTCGTCTACGGCTTCAACCCGTTGTCCCCTTTGGACATTCTACCCCTTCCTCTACAAGAACGCACCAACATGGATGCGAGTGCATGGGCGAACTACATCAAGAAGATGCACAAAGATACAAGGCACACAATCGAGAGCCAAGTACAAAGACCAGTGTCGTGGATTTGTCACGGCAGATGTCCTCATGAAAGGACTTAGTCGTGGAGCCATCGCTACGGGTTAACTTGAAGGGGTTAAAGCGGACACAAAGACACAAGGGTTTATACTAGTTCGGCCCCTTCGATGAAGGTAAAAGCCTACGTCTAGTTGTGATGGAATTGATGTGGTTTCGATGGCTAGGGAGCAAACAAGCTTCGCCCAGGCTCGAGTTGTTGTTGTCTGTCCTTGAACCGCCGCCGGGTCGTCCCCTTATATACACGGGTGACGCCCGTCGGTCCACAGAGTCCCACACCGGTTCATACTCGTATCGCGGTTGGTCTCTCTCTATTCCTAACTTACAATACAAGTGTACATACCAAGCCGGTTTACGGCTACAGGTTCTAAACCGACTACAGGCCTTGGGCCTTCATCTGCTTAATCACCTTTACACTACTAATGAAGTTAACCCGGCCCAGGTAGGCCGGTTCACGCCTAGTGATAATATCCCCAACATTAGGCCCCAGATTGATTTGAACTGGTTCATGTCAATCCTTCACAAAAATCTTTGTCTTCAACATCTTCTGGTAATTGGTAAACCGCCATGCCGTCATCATCTCTGGTTGCCGTACACCGGCATGACGTCATCATGAAGTTAACATTTATAACGCCTTCTTTTATTAATAGACCTGCGATACCCAAGGCAGCAACTCCACGTACGAATCTTGTGGCTCCTGGATTCGCGCGCCTGACACACGTCCTTTGCCTTATAAATAGGATTGAAGGGTCATTTCCTTTTCTCCCCTTCGTCTCTTTCTCTTCGTCTTCCTCCCGTCGCCAGCCTCGGAGCTCCGCCGTCGCCATTAACCTCTGCCTCGTCTTGGGCCGCTGCATCAACCTGAACATTCCAGAGCACTGCGGTATCTTTTCCGCATCTTCCTCGATTCCGGTAAGCCTTCTGCTCTTCTTAACATAGATCTGTTCTAGGGTTTCATGTTCTTGCTGTGCTCCTTACTTGTTCATACTCGTACCTAGATTCCTGGATAGATCTGTGAAACCCTGCTCTAATTAGCAGTAGCCTTTTAGCATCCACCTGTAGTTTCACGCTTAAGTCCATAGATCTCATCTACATACCTGCCCATTGATTCACTTCCGCTCTGCTTTAATCTTTTGAATATTTTCTGTTTTTCTGAACTTGCTTCAGATCCATTACTACAATAGGACCATGTGAAAATTGTTTCTGCATACTTAGCCATCCGCAACCTCAATCGCTTTCAATGTTTAGATCAGGAGGTTTAACTTAGTATAGAAAAAAGTTAATAAACCGGTATATACCATTAGTCCCCTTGTTGAACCGCCAGAACTCTTTGGCCATATGATGCCACTTCATAAAAATCCGGTTTAAGTATACTGCCCCCGGTTTAGCCTTGTTCATACCAGTGCCTTCTTTTATCCAACATGTTCTTGAACCGGAATCACCTATTTCTTGTAGATCTCACCATGGCCAAACAAGTATATGAGTGCAACTGGGTTCCTTCTCGTGTCACAGAAACCCAGTTGGATGATTTAGTCTCGATCGGTGCTTTAGACAGCAAAGAGACTATCCACTGGAGGGTTCCTGGTAATGAATGTCCTCCCACACCTCAAGAGGTAGAGGTTGTGATCTTTGCGGATCACTTAGCCCGGGGCTTCAAACCGCCCGGCTCCAAATTTTACCGAGACGTACTAGCCAATTTTCAACTTCGCCCGCAAGATATTGGCCCCAATTCTGTTACCAACCTATGTCACTTCCAAGTGCTCTGTGAGGTGTACCTTCAAGAGAAACCCACAGTTGAATTGTTCAGAGACTGCTTCCACTTAAACCGCCACACAGAATTCACTGACGGTCCCAATACCGAATTAGGCGGTATGGCAATTCAGAAAAGGAAAGAAATCACTTATCCCCATGCCAAACTACACAGTCACCCCAAGGAATGGAATGCAACATGGTTTTACTGCAAAGATACTTCCCCTAGTGATGAAAATCCTTTGCCTGGCTTTTGTCCGGAACGGCTCAGCAATACACACCCCTTCCCACAAAGGTTAAGTGCCAAGGAGAGGAGTAAATACGCTCCGCAATTATCCAAGCTCCGAGCCTTCATGGCCAACGGTTTAACAGGAGTTGATCTTGCACGCTGTTGGATATCATGGAGCATACTGCCTCTCAGCCAGCGCTCCGGTTTGATGTGCAAATATACTGGCAGGGTTGATGACCCACTCCGACACACCAACATCCAGCTCTCCGATGATGAAGTCACAGAGGCTGTGAAGAAAATGCTGAACGAACCGGAGCATCTCTGCGCTCAAACCGGCCTGCCCCCTTTCTGTGCTACCAACAAACCGCCAGCTATAAGATTTTGATTGTACTTTTTATTGAACCTGTTATTGCTATCTCTGTCTGACGTCAACTGCTGCTTACCCAGGGTGACAATCCGTTTTGGAGCAAGAAGCTTCCACAAGACAAACCGGAGAAAGCAGATCGGCCAATCCGGCCAAAGACCAAGGTCGTCAAGAAGCCTACCAAAAAGAGGAAAACCACTGCTTCATCTGATCCGGCTGTTGATGATGATGTGGGTAACTCGGACCCTGAGGTAGAACTCGATTCACTAGGCCTACTTTTTACACGCCTTATTGATGATGATACTTGTCAGGACGACGCTGAAGCCAGTAATGCTGATGTCACTGAGGTAATTACTCTTTCTTCCGATTTGGATCCTTTGCCTTTGCCAAAATTTCGCCAGGCAAACCGGAAAGTTAAATTTTCTCATCCCCTTGCTTATTTGGATCCCAAATTTCTTATGAAGACTCAGCAACATGAAGCTCGCCGCACAACCCGGCACAGCGGCCAGGTAGTTACCTCCGCCGGTTTACCGAACAGTCCGGTTCGAAAACGCCGCTCCGAGGTCTCCGACCTTTTTATTAATTTATGTCCTAAAGCGGGTTTCATCCGTCAACCTCTTAATCCGTCCGACTCCGATTACCAGGTTACTTCCCATTCTTCCTCTGGTGAATCATCGGCCACTCAGCTGCCACCACTGAAAACGGTTCTGGGGTAAGCTAGACTGAACATATGCTTCTGGTATACCACGTTACAACTTATGCTGTTCCTTGACTTTTTGTTTCTCTTTCAGGGCTAAACCTAAACCAAGCAAGAAAGCCCGCCTGAATAAAGCGGCCGAGGAAGATGCTGCCCTTGAACAGGATAAAACACCAGATCTTGAAGCGTTCGTTCCTGAAGATACTCCCAATCATCCTCCTTTGCAAGATGATGCTTTTACTGATAAAAGGCCTATCGATACCTCAGTCCCTGTTGACCAGCCTGCCAGCTCCGTCCGGATCGATGGATCCCACAGTCCTTCAAAGTCTGTTGATAAACCGACCGCGCCAACGCAAACCGGCGAGTCCAAGGATGATGATGTTGTAATTACCGGCGTAGGTCGCTTTGAACCAGGGAATCCCGTCGCTTTGGCCAAGCATACTGTGAAAGAAGATTCTCCTGGTATGAACAAAGGCAAATGGGATGTTGATCTGGAAACATATGCTGCTCTGAGTGCCCAAGATGTTCATTCTGGTTATTTGAACCGGCTATATACTAGTCGTGACTGTGAAGCTGGCCTGGTAAAGATAATGAGAGATAAATTTGAGGTAACTTCCTTGCGCTTCTTCTTTCTTTAATTACTGCTACTGTATTAATCCTCCTAGCCCCCAAGGGCCGTTTTGTAATCTTCTTCAAACCGGGACTTGAATATAGTCCTCAATACTTTGAACTCCATCAATGTAGCCCCCAAGGGCCGGTTCAACTTAGTATAGTTAAACCGGGACTCCAATAAAGAGTCTAACATCAGAACATAACTGAGCAAATAGCCATTAGCCCCC
The DNA here is from genome assembly GCF_002162155.2 of Triticum dicoccoides. Classification (NCBI taxonomy): domain Eukaryota; kingdom Viridiplantae; phylum Streptophyta; class Magnoliopsida; order Poales; family Poaceae; genus Triticum; species Triticum dicoccoides. Next base: position 84,278 of record NW_021182201.1, on the reverse strand, counting down.
AAGTGCCAAGTTGAATACCTGTATTGAGCTTGGGACTTTGCGATTTAGTAACAGATGAAAATTGAAGGTGCATTAGCCCCCAAGTATCAAGCATATAACTTGTTATGTGGTTGGTACTTCAAATTCTTGTACCGTTTGTTGAAAGCCAAGCACTATCTTTACGCAGGCTGAAGGGAGGATCAAAGAAGACCGGATTACTGATCTGCAGGAAATTTTGAAAACCCAGCAAGCTGAAACCGACAAGGCAAGGGAAGAATTAACCAGCGCTTTGAGAATCACAGAACAGCTGAAGGAGGGCTTTGAGAAGGAGCGGACTGATTGGGCCACTGAGAAGGCCGATTTAATAAAAAGAGATGAAAACGCTGAAGCTGCTCTTAAACCGGTGGTAGATGTGATAGAGGCAAAGGTGTCCCGTCTTTCGATGAGATGATGGATATCGCTTTGGTGGCAGTCGACTTTGACGATCCGACTACGAACGTGCGAGGACGTCGCGCCTTAGCAATCGCTAAACCAACTCCGAGAGGTTATTGACCACGCCGGAGCACGATCAACCTGACCACGAGGGTCTATTTCCTGCGAGCAAACGAAGAACAAGCAAGAAACTGAGATTGCAATCTAGATATTGCGAATATAAGATGAAAGCTTTATTGATCAAGGTGGGGTTCTGTGACGCCTTTGTCTGGTCGTTGAACACAAACGAAGTACGCGAAGTTGCAGCTATGGCGAACTTTTAATCTAAACAAAACCCAAAGTCTAAACGATGCCCTAAGGGCTGTATATATGGAGGAAGAGGGGGGAATATCGTGGCCCTTGGTGGAGGGGTCCGAAATCAACCCTATCTCTTGTTTCCCCACACATACGGACTCTAAAAATAGCCTATACTTATGTATTTCGAAATTACATGGGCCTGGCCCAATAATAAGGTGTCGCAGCACCTAAAATAGCCTCGGGACGAAATTTATGAAGTGGCATCTTGTATATTTCGTCCAAGGCTTCATGCACCCATTATGGTGGCTTCAAAGTCCTGAAATCATCACTTGTAACTCCGTTCTTGTTCCCCTTGCGCATGCCATCATCTCCATGCTTGTTCTTGCTCCAATGTTCATCCTTCTCCAAGCTAGGCCCTTCATTTGTAAGCAAAACAAATGTATCCAATTTAGGCAGCATCATATTCTCATGAACATTAGAATCATTACCAAGAAACGAAAGTACCTGGTAATTTAGTTGGCGTGCACGAGCTCTAGTAATTGGTCCAGTATGTATAGCAGCAGGGGCTGTGGGTGTAACAATTCTATTGATGTCCTCATCATCCTCCCCTTCTTGAAATGAAGTCGTCCTCGACGGAAGTTCATCTTCCTCACCCAAATACGGCTTCAAATCTGCAATGTTAAAAGTGGGACTAACCCCAAAATCTGCAGGCAGCTCAAGTTTATATGCATTATCATTTATTTTCTCTAACACCTTAAAGGGACCATCAGCACGTGGCATTAACTTTGATTTGCGCAAATCAGGAAATCTATCCTTACGCAAATGTAACCAAACAAGATCTCCAGGTGCAAACACAACATGTTTTCTACCCTTATCTCCAGCAAGTTTATATTTAGCATTCATACGCTCAATGTTTTCCTTAGTTAACTCATGCATTTTTAAAATCAATTCAACATGTTGTTTAGCATCAAAATTAACCTTCTCCGAAGATGGAAGAGGCAACAAATCAATAGGTGCACGAGGTAGGAAACCATACACAACTTCAAAAGGGCACATCTTAGTAGTAGAATGCAATGAACGATTATAAGCAAATTCAATATGAGGCAAGCATTCCTCCCACATTTTCTTATTATTCTTCAAAACATCCCTAAGCATAGTAGACAACGTTCTATTGACTACTTCAGTTTGTCCATCAGTTTGGGGGTGACTAGTAGTACTAAAAAGCAGTTTAGTCCCCAACTTAGCCCATAAACATCTCCAAAAGTGGCTAAGAAATTTAGTATCACAATCTGAAACAATAGTATTTGGCACACCATGCAAGCGAATAATTTCACGAAAGAACAAATCAGCAACATTAACAGCATCATCGCATTTATGACATGGTATAAAGTGTGCCATTTTCGAGAATCTATCCACGACAACAAATATGCTATCCCTCCCCTTCTTTGTTCGAGGTAAACCTAAAACAAAGTCCATAGATATATCCTCCCAAGGAACACTAGGTACAGGCGAAGGCATATATAAACCATGAGGATTGAGTCGTGACTTAGCTTTTTGACATGTAGTGCAGCGAGCAATAAAACGCTCAACATCCCGTCTCATCTTTGGCCAAAAGAAATGTGTAGCAAGTACGTCCTCCGTCTTCTTCACGCCAAAGTGTCCCATTAATCCTCCTGCAACAACAAAAGACAAACGGAGCTAGCTGGAATGCATAGCTTGTTAGCACGAAACACAAATCCATCGTTAACAACAAACTTGTTCCACATTCTTCCTTCTTTACAATACTGCATTACATCTTTAAAATTAGCATCATGCACATATTGATCTTTGATGGTCTCCAAACCAAATATTTTGAAGTCAAGTTGTGAAAGCATAGTATAGCGACGAGACAATGCATCAGCAATAACATTTTCTTTTCCCTTCTTGTGTTTAATGACATAAGGGAAAGTCTCAATGAATTCAACCCATTTAGCATGTCTACGATTCAGTTTAGCTTGACTTTTAATATGTTTCAAAGATTCATGATCAGAGTGTATAACAAATTCTTTGGGCCATAAATAATGTTGCCATGTTTCTAAAGTCCGAACAAGAGCATATAATTCTTTATCATAAGAGAATAATTCAGACTAGGCCCACTCAATTTTTCAGAAAAGTATGCAACAGGTTTGCCATCTTGTAATAACACACCTCCTAATCCAATTCCACTAGCATCACATTCAAGCTCAAAAGTCTTATTAAAATCAGGAAGTTGGAGTAAAGGAGCATGTGTCAACTTATATTTCAATACCGTGAAGGCTTCTTCCTGTGCGGTACCCCAAAGAAAAGTCACATCTTTCTTTGTAAGCTCATTGAGAGGTGCAGCAATGGTGCTGAAATCTCTCACAAAACGCCTATAGAATCCAGCAAGGCCAAGAAAACTCCTCACTTGTGTGACCGTTTTGGGCTGCGGCCAACTCTCAATAGCTTCAATCTTGGCTTTATCAACTTCAATTCTCTGTGGAGTAACAACATAGCCAAGAAAAGATACTCGGTCGGTGCAAAAGGTGCACTTCCCAAGGTTACCAAACAAACGTGCATCACGTAGAGCAATAAAAACAGCACGTAAATGTTCCAAATGTTCTTCCAAAGATCTGCTATAAATCAATATGTCATCAAAGTAAACTACCACAAATCGTCCAATGAAAGCACGTAAAACTTCGTTCATTAATCTCATGAAAGTACTAGGTGCATTAGTTAACCCAAAAGGCATGACTAACCACTCATATAATCCCAATTTCATACGAATTTGATGGTAGCCACTACGCAAATCAACTTTGGAGAATATTGTAGAGCCACTCAATTCATCAAGCATATCATCTAGCCTAGGAATAGGATGACGATAACGAATAGTAATATTATTAATGCCTCTACAATCAACACACATACGTGATGTACCATCCTTTTTCGGCACTAGAATAATAGGAACAGCACAAGGACTAAGGGATTCGCGTATATAACCTTTGTCGAGAAGCTCTTGTACTTGACGCATAATCTCCTTCATCTCCTCTGGATTGGTACGGTATGGTGCACGGTTTGGTAGTGAAGCACTGGGAATTAAGTCAATCTGATGCTCAATCCCTCGAATAGGCGGTAATCCCGGTGGCACGTCTTGTGGAAAAACGTCAGCGAACTCCTGCAAAATGTTAGTGACAGCAGGAGGCAAAGAGGAAGGCACGTCCTCGAATGAAAATAATGCCTCTTTGCACACAAAAGCATAGCAAACAGATTTGCTGAAATCTAGCTCATCAATATCAGATTTGGTGGCAAATAAACATGCACTTTTCAATTTAATTTCAGAAGCAACACTAGATGGTTTATTATTAGGCTTCATTTGTTGCTCAAATTCTTTTGCCACAATCTGATTTTCACTCTTATTCTTCTCCTGTTTTGCTTTATTAGCTCTATTAATATCATCTTTCAAAATGGAATCAGGAGTCATAGGAAGCAAAGTAATATTTTTATCCTTATGAACAAGAGTATAGTGATTGTTTCTACCATGGTGTACAGAATTTTTATCAAATTGCCATGGTCTACCAAGTAATAAGGAACATGCTTGCATAGGTACCACATCACAATCAACATAATCAGCATATGTAGAGATACTAAAATGCACACGAACAGTACGTGTTACCTTAACCTTGCCGCTGTTGTTGAACCATTGGATGTAGTAAGAATGTGGATGTGGTCTTGTGGTGAGAGAAAGCTTCTCCACCATCTCCATGCTAGCCAAGTTGTTGCAGCTCCCTCCGCCTATTATGACGCGCACAGAACGTTCCTTCACAACTCCCTTGGTATGGAACAAATTGTGCCTCTGATTTTGCTCAGCTTGTGTGACCTGCACACTCAAAACGCGTTGAGCAACTAAACATTCATACCTGTCAGCGTCTTCAGGAGCCATGTATTGCGTCTCATGATCAGAATCATCTCCACCATGTTCTTCACGTGTAATAAGAGCCAATGTCTCCTCATCATAGTCACTAGCGGACTCATATCCACCACCCTCGGTAGCAATCATCACACGCGGAGATTTGCATTCTCTCGCATAATGACCTCCTCCCTTACAACGACGACAAATAATATCACTTGTGTGCCCTGTTGATGCCCTGGAAGAAGAAGAACTCTGTGCAGGCCCGGCAGGTGCGCTCTTGGCAGATAATGGTGGTTGTTCCTGTTTTCTTGTATCACGGCTGTAGGAGGCACCTGATTGAGGTGCTGGTGCAATTGAAGTAGAAGATGCACGCGGTGTCCATGATGAAGGTCGGCCTGCAGAGAAGTTAGTTCGCGCCAATGCTTGTCGATCCTGCACTTCACGTTCAGCTTTACAAGCAAGATGGAATAATAGAGTGATATTAGTATACTCCTTATAGTCTAGAATGGTCTGAATCTCTCTATTTAATCCACCCAGAAAACGTGCAAGCATAGCTTCATTCTCCTCAACAATACCACATCAAATCATGCCACTTTGTAATTCCTGATAATATTCTTCTACAGAATTTTTTCCTTGTCTTAAACGCTGCAATTTTTGAAGCAATTCACGTTGATAATATGGTGGAACCCAACGCGTACGCATAGCAGTTTTCAAAGCAGCCCAAGTAGTTGGAATAGGATATAATCTACAATGTTCAGACCACCAGACACATGCAAAACTAGTGAAAGCACAAACAGCAGCAGCAACCCGTCTCTCCTCGGGATATTGTAAACATGTAAAACGTTGTTCAGTTTCTAACTCCCAAGTAAGATATATATCAGGAACATATCTACCCTCAAATGGTGGAATATTCAATTTCAGTTTAGGAATATGGACATCATCTCGTACCTGAGGTGGTGGTGCAGGCCTACCATTACGAATATATACCTGAGGTCGACCTGCTGGTGGTGGTGCCGGTGGTTGCACGTAGTTCTGATTTTGAGCAACCTCATCCTCGTAATCTCCCACATAATCATCCTCCTCCGCATCAGCAGCAGGAGCCACAGAAGTATCAACAGCAGCGCCAACAGTTTGGCCAAACGCAAGAGGAACACGGCTCGCTCGGCGGAGGTCTATTTCGCGACGTGGAGGTAGTCGTTGTTGTTGTTGTTGGAGAGGTGCGTTAGGTGCAGCGGGTGGTGGTGGTGGAAGACGCGCGAGCAATTCATTAAACTTGTTATCGAGCTTTGTTTCGAACGTCTTCTCCATGCCATCTATCTTCTCCATGGCCTCTTCAAATCTGTTTAGCACGTCTTGCACCTGTTCACTCATCATTTGCTGAAATTTATCATGCAAATCCTTATTCGTCATGTTCTCCCAGTCAGTCTCGTCGGCTTGTGATCCTGGCATGGTTAGCAGCAATAGAAACACACAAGAATATGATCCTACAGACTACTAACAAGAGGTGGTGGTGGGTGTCACAAATCCATCAAGCAAATCTCAAATTCTTACCAGTTCTTACCCAGCAGCAGGCGGTGATCGGCAATCATTGTAGTCAAAAACTCTCAAAGCTTGGATAGAGCGATTACCAGGGAGAGTCAAACGCACGACGTAGATGTATGTGGAGCTGGGAAGGCTTATAATATGGTAGCAAAAAGGGTCAGCAATAATCAATTCAGAGATGCAAAGTTGAATAAACGCTCAACGACGGTACTGTGCTGGTCCTAGGCTTGACTGTGCTAGAGACGCGAGCCTAGAACACCAACAAAATCACGGCGCGGCACGTAAACAAGGGAAAAGCACACTCTGGAAAAAAAAATTCGCTCTTTTTTTTGCGCTCTTTTTTTTTGCGCTGCTTTATTTTTTGCAAAAAATCACTATAATGGCGAGTGTCTCAAAACTCTTCCTAGCTCAAACTGACAGGATGGGCACGAAATTTTTTCGACCAATTTTTTTTTTCGACTGCCCGGACCCAAAAACTAGAAACGGGTCAAAAAAAACTTCCTATAATGGCACCTATCTTAAAACACTCAGAAACACCTAAAAATAGGATAGCCAGAGTTTTTTTTTCGAAAAATGCGTTTTCGAAAAATTTTGGGCCTAAACGGAGCGTGGTTTCCGGACTCTTTTTTTTTCCGAAACCTACTCCGGCAAGGAAACACGAGTCGGAATCTAGATGGATCTCGAAAACAAACCTAATATGACAAGAACTCGGATTGGTGGTGGATATATGGTGGTAGATGGCAGCGATGGTGGTATATGACAGCTGTGGTGGTATATGGATACGGATTCGAAGCGGTGGCGGATAAGCGGTGGTGGTAGATGGCAGGGGTGATGATGATGGTGCGGCGGCGGCGTGACAACTTATGACCAGAACTCGAAACTCTAAAAGACTTGACTCTAAGACCAGCAACTAGACACGACGATGCAACCGCAAATTCAACAAAGCAAAACCCTAAAAAGATTATGCAAAGGCTCAGATTGGTTCGGATATGATGAACTAACCCTAATTTTTTTTGTGGCTTTTTCGTGGACTATAGGTATGAAGAACATACTCGATCTAAACTACGAAAAACTATAAAATCTCACCGAGCAACCTGGAAATCTGATACCACTTGATAGAGGCAAAGGTGTCCCGTCTTTCGATGAGATGATGGATATCGCTTTGGTGGCAGTCGACTTTGACGATCCGACTACGAACGTGCGAGGACGTCGCGCCTTAGCAATCGCTAAACCAACTCCGAGAGGTTATTGACCACGCCGGAGCACGATCAACCTGACCACGAGGGTCTGTTTCCTGCGAGCAAACGAAGAACAAGCAAGAAACTAAGATTGCAATCTGGATATTGCGAATATAAGATGAAAGCTTTATTGATCAAGGTGGGGTTCTGTGACGCCTTTGTCTGGTCGTTGAACACAAATGAAGTATGCGAAGTTGCAGCTATGGTGAACTTTTAATCTAAACAAAACCCAAAGTCTAACGATGCCCTAAGGGCTGTATATATGGAGGAAGAGGGGGGAATATCGTGGCCCTTGGTGGAGGGGTCCGAAATCAACCCTATCTCTTGTTTCCCCACACATACGGACTCTAAAAATAGCCTATACTTATGTATTTCGAAATTACATGGGCCTGGCCCAATAATAAGGTGTCGCAGCACCTAAAATAGCCTCAGGACGAAATTTATGAAGTGGCATCTTGTATATTTCGTCCAAGGCTTCATGCACCCATTATGGTGGCTTCAAAGTCCTGAAATCATCACTTGTAACTCCGTTCTTGTTCCCCTTGCGCATGCCATCATCTCCATGCTTGTTCTTGCTCCAATGTTCATCCTTCTCCAAGCTAGGCCCTTCATTTGTAAGCAAAACAAATGTATCCAATTTAGGCAGCATCATATTCTCATGAACATTAGAATCATTACCAAGAAACGAAAGTACCTGGTAATTTAGTTGGCGTGCACGAGCTCTAGTAATTGGTCCAGTATGTATAGCAGCAGGGGCTGTGGGTGTAACAATTGTATTGATGTCCTCATCAAGATGAGCTGACCGCCGTAAAGCGGCAAGTACATTCCATGACCGCTGCTATCTTTGGTAAGTTCCTTTTGGTTTTCTTGGACAACTCTGGCCTGCTTATGATAGATCCGGTTTGTGATCTTTCCTGTATTGTTATAGGTACACGCATTGTTCACTTAGGGTCAGAAGTTTGGAAGAAGTTGAAGGCTGCCTACACTTTAATTGAACAGCTGTATACCGGAGCGCAACGGATCATCACCACTGCATCGCATAACAATCCGGCACCTTCCTTAATCCAAGACACTCTTAACAGGTTGTCAATGCTTCCTGCTCGGATTGAAGAACTAAAGAAATCTGCTGCTCGAACCGGAGCCATTAAAGCCTTGATCCGGGCAAAAGCATGGGTGCCGGATTTCGATCCTGTTGAAGCAGCTCAAGGCTATCCCAGCTTGAAGGAAGATGGCTCAGAGTTTAATGAAGATGATTTGAGGGCGATAAACCGTGCAGTACGCCCTCTGGCTTGTCAATTGGCTGAAGAGGCAGACTTGTCGCATTATCAAGCTCAGTACAATGACCAGAACAAACGAGTGCCTGCACCAACTCCTGAAGCGGAAAATCTGATTCCTCCAATCCGTAAGCATACTTACGCTCCTGATATTGAACCGTCTTCTCTGATCCATGAAGAGGCTGTCTTTCAAGCTTTAATGGGAATCGACTGGTCCACTGTTCATTTCCAGCCAATGGATAGAGATGAGGAAGCTGAAGCAGCGCGGGACGACCCACAGCCATCAGACCGGTTTGATGAGCAAGCTTGAACCGGAAGCCGGTTTACATAACTGCTGTATTATGATCCGCTAGAACAACAATGATCTTATTTGGGAACCGCGTTGCCTTGTAATAGGATAGCCAATACTTCTGTCTCGAAACATGCCTTCGTGCATAAGTACTGATGCTTTTGCTTGAAATCCTTAATTATATTTCCTGCAATCAGAAAATCTTGAACTGCGGTGGCGGTTATACCACCAACCGGTTTATAACCTTGATATATATATATATATATATATATATATATATATATATATATATATATCAATATATATATATATATATATCAATGTATTTAAAACATATAATCAAATATGTGATACAAAATACCTGCCATGAAGTTGGCTTAGTGATGAGGACATCAATACAATTGTTACACCCACAGCCCCTGCTGCTATACATACTGGACCAATTACTAGAGCTCGTGCACGCCAACTAAATTACCAGGTACTTTCGTTTCTTGGTAATGATTCTAATGTTCATGAGAATATGATGCTGCCTAAATTGGATACATTTGTTTTGCTTACAAATGAAGGGCCTAGCTTGGAGAAGGATGAACATTGGAGCAAGAACAAGCATGGAGATGATGGCATGCGCAAGGGGAACAAGAACGGAGTTACAAGTGATGATTTCAGGACTTTGAAGCCACCATAATGGGTGCATGAAGCCTTGGACGAAATATACAAGATGCCACTTCATAAATTTCGTCCCGAGGCTATTTTAGGTGCTACGTCACCTTATTATTGGGCCAGGCCCATGTAATTTCGAAATACATAAGTATAGGCTATTTTTAGAGTCCGTATGTGTGGGGAAACAAGAGATAGGGTTGATTTCGGACCCCTCCACCAAGGGCCACGAAATTCCCCCCTCTTCCTCCATATATACAGCCCTTAGGGCATCGTTTAGACTTTGGGTTTTGTTTAGATTAAAAGTTCGCCATAGCTGCAACTTCGCGTACTTCGTTTGTGTTCAACGACCAGACAAAGGCGTCACAGAACCCCACCTTGATCAATAAAGCTTTCATCTTATATTCGCAATATCCAGATTGCAATCTTACTACTACCAACTCCGAGAGGTTATTGACCACGCCGGGGCACGATCAACCTGACCACGAGGGTCAGTTTCTTGCTTGTTCTTCGTTTGCTCGCAGGAAACAGACCCTCGTGGTCAGGTTGATCGTGCCCCGGCGTGGTCAATAACCTCTCGGAGTTGGTTTAGCGATTGCTAAGGCGCGACGTCCTCACACGTTCGTAGTCGGATCGTCAAAGTCGACTTCCACCAAAGCGAAATCCACCATCTCATCGAAAGACGGGACACCTTTGCCTCTATCAAGTGGTATCAGATTTCCAGGTTGCTCGGTGAGATTTTACAGTTTTTCGTAGTTTAGATCGAGTCTGTTCTTCATACCTACAGTCCACGAAAAAGCCACACAAAAAAAAATTGGTCGAAAAATTTCGTGCCCATCCTGTCAGTTTGAGCTAGGAAGAGTTTTGAGACACTCGCCATTATAGTGATTTTTCGCAAAAAAAAAACAGCGCAAAAAAAAAGAGCGCAAAAAAAAAGAGCGAAAAAAAAAATTCAAAGTGTGCTTTTCCCTTGTTTACGTGCCGCGCCGTGATTTTGTTGATGTTCTAGGCTCGCGTCTCTAGCACAGTCTAGCCTAGGACCAGCACAGTACTGTCGTTGAGCGTTTATTCAACTTTGCATCTCTGAATTGATTATTGCTGACCCTTTTTGCTACCATACTATAAGCCTTCCCAGCTCCACATACATCTACGTCGTGTGTTCGACTCTCCCTGGTAATCGCTCTATCCAAGCTTTGAGAGTTTTTGACTACAACGGTTGCCGATCACCGCCTGCTGCTGGGTAAGAACTGGTAAGAATTTGAGATTTGCTTGACGGATTTGTGATACACCACCACCACTTCTTAGTAGTCTGTAGGATCATATTCTTGTGTGTTTCTATTGCTGCTAACCATGTCAGGATCACAAGCCGACGAGATTGACTGGGAGAACTTATCGAACAAGGAGCTTCATGATAAGTTTCAGCAAATGATGACTGAACAGGTACAAGATGTGCTGAACAATTTTGAAGAGGCCATGGAGAAGATCACTGGCCTTGAGAAGACGTTCGAAACAAAGCTCGATAACAGATTTAATGAACTGCTTGCGCGTCTTCCACCACCGGCTGCACCTGTCGCACCTCTTCAACAACAACAACTACGCCCCCTTCCGAATCAGTATGGACGAGCACAGCGTGTTCCTATTGAGACAGGACAAACTTCTGGTGCCGCTGCTACTGCTGTTGGTGCTTCTTTGGCTCCTGCTACTGCTCCTGCTGGTACCCAGGAGGATGATGAGTATGCGGGTGATTATGAGGATGAGGTTGATCAAAATCAGATCTACGAGCAGCCACCAGCACCACCACCAGCAGGTCGACCTCAGGTATATATTCGTCATGGTAGGCCTGCACCACCACCTCAGGTACGAGATGATGTCCATATTCCTAAACTGAAATTGAATATTCCACCATTTGAGGGTAGATATGTTCCTAATATATATCTTACTTGGGAGTTAGAAACTGAACAACGATTTACATGTTTACAATATCCTGAGGAGAGACGAGTTGCTGCTGCTGTTTGTGCTTTCACTAGTTTTGCATGTGTATGGTGGTCTGAACATTGTAGATTATATCCTATTCCAACTACTTGGGCTGCTTTGAAAACTGCTATGCGTACGCGTTGGGTTCCACCATATTATCAACGTGAATTGCTTCAAAAATTGCAGCGTTTAAGACAAGGAAAAAATTCTGTAGAAGAATATTATCAGGAATTACAAACTGGCATGATTAGATGTGGTATTGTTGAGGAGAATGAAGCTATGCTTGCACGTTTTCTGGGTGGATTAAATAGAGAGATTCAGACCATTCTAGACTATAAAGAGTATACTAATATCACTCGTTTATTCCATCTTGCTTGTAAAGCTGAACGTGAAGTGCAGGATCGACAAGCATAGGGGCGAACTAACTTTTCTGCAGGCCGACCTTCATCATGGACACCACGTGCATCTTCTACTTCAACTGCACCAGCACCTCCATCAGGTGCCACCTCCAGCCGTGATACAAGAAAACAGGCACAACCACCATTATCTGCCAAGAGCGCACCTGCGGGGCCTACACAGCGTTCTTCTTCTTCCATAGCATCAACAGGGCACACAAGTGATATTATTTGTCGTCGTTGTAAGGGAGGAGGTCATTATGCGAGAGAATGCAAATCTCCGCGTGTGATGATTGCTACCGCGGATGGTGGATATGAGTCCGCTAGTGACTATGATGAGGAGACATTAGCTCTTATTACACGTGAACAACATGGTGGAGATGATTCTGATCATGAGACGCAATACATGGCTCCTGAAGACGCTGACAGGTATGAATGTTTAGTTGCTCAACGTGTTTTGAGTGTGCAGGTCACACAAGCTGAGCAAAATCAGAGGCACAATTTGTTCCATACCAAGGGAGTTGTGAAGGAACGTTCTGTGCGCGTCATAATAGACGGAGGGAGCTGCAACAACTTGGCTAGCATGGAGATGGTGGAGAAGCTTTCTCTCACCACAAGACCACATCCACATCCTTACTACATCCAATGGTTCAACAACAGCGGCAAGGTTATGGTAACACGTACTGTTCGTGTGCATTTTAGTATCTCTACATATGCTGATTATGTTGATTGTGATGTGGTACCTATGCAAGCATGTTCCTTATTACTTGGTAGACCATGGCAATTTGATAAAAATTCTGTACACCATGGTAGAAACAATCACTATACTCTTGTTCATAATGATAAAAATATTACTTTGCTTCCTATGACTCCTGATTCCATTTTGAAAGATGATATTAATAGAGCTAATAAAGCACAACAGGAGAAGAATAAGAGTGAAAATCAGATTGTGGCAAAAGAATTTGAGCAACAAATGAAGCATAATAATAAACCATCTAGTGTTGCTTCTGAAATTAAATTGAAAAGTGCATGTTTATTTGCCACCAAATCTGATATTGATGAGCTAGATTTCAGCAAATCTGTTTGCTATGCTTTTGTGTGCAAAGAGGCATTATTTTCATTCGAGGACGTGCCTTCCTCTTTGCCTCCTGCTGTCACTAACATTTTGCAGGAGTTCGCTGACGTTTTTCCACAAGACGTGCCACCGGGATTACCGCCTATTCGAGGGATTGAGCATCAGATTGACTTAATTCCCGGTGCTTCACTGCCAAACCGTGCACCATACCGTACCAATCCAAAGGAGACGAAGGAGATTATGCGTCAAGTACAAGAGCTTCTCGACAGAGGTTCTATACGCGAATCCCTTAGTCCTTGTGCTGTTCCTATTATTCTAGTGCCGAAAAAGGATGATACATCACGTATGTGTGTTGATTGTAGAGGCATTAATAATATTACTATTCGTTATCGTCATCCTATTCCTAGGCTAGATGATATGCTTGATGAATTGAGTGGCTCTACAATATTCTCCAAAGTTGATTTGCGTAGTGGCTACCATCAAATTCGTATGAAATTGGGAGATGAATGGAAAACAGCATTTAAAACTAAGTTTGGATTATATGAGTGGTTAGTCATGCCTTTTGGATTAACTAATGCACCTAGTACTTTCATGAGATTAATGAACGAAGTTTTACGTGCTTTCATTGGACGATTTGTGGTAGTTTACTTTGATGACATATTGATTTATAGCAGATCTTTGGAGGAACATTTGGAACATTTACGTGCTGTTTTTATTGCTCTACGTGATGCACGTTTGTTTGGTGACCTTGGGAAGTGCACCTTTTGCACCGACCGAGTATCTTTTCTTGGCTATGTTGTTACTCCACAGGGAATTGAAGTTGATAAAGCCAAGATTGAAGCTATTGAGAGTTGGCCGCAGCCCAAAACGGTCACACAAGTGAGGAGTTTTCTTGGCCTCGCTGGATTCTATAGGCGTTTTGTGAGAGATTTCAGCACCATTGCTGCACCTCTCAACGAGCTTACAAAGAAGGATGTGCCTTTTGTTTGGGGTACCGCACAGGAAGAAGCCTTCACGGTATTGAAAGATAAGTTGACACATGCTCCTTTACTCCAACTTCCTGATTTTAATAAGACTTTTGAGCTTGAATGTGATGCTAGTGGAATTGGATTAGGAGGTGTGTTATTACAAGATGGCAAACCTGTTGCATACTTTCTGAAAAATTGAGTGGGCCTAGTCTGAATTATTCTACTTATGATAAAGAATTATATGCTCTTGTTCGGACTTTAGAAACATGGCAACATTATTTATGGCCCAAAGAATTTGTTATACATTCTGATCATGAATCTTTGAAACATATTAAAAGTCAAGCTAAACTGAATCGTAGACATGCTAAATGGGTTGAATTCATTGAGACTTTCCCTTATGTCATTAAACACAAGAAGGGAAAAGAAAATGTTATTGCTGATGCATTGTCTCGTCGCTATACTATGCTTTCACAACTTGACTTCAAAATATTTGGTTTGGAGACCATCAAAGATCAATATGTGCATGATGCTGATTTTAAAGATGTAATGCAGAATTGTAAAGAAGGAAGAATGTGGAACAAGTTTGTCGTTAACGATGGATTTGTGTTTCGTGCTAACAAGCTATGCATTCCAGCTAGCTCCGTTCGTCTTTTGTTGTTGCAGGAGGCGCATGGAGGAGGATTAATGGGACACTTTGGCGTGAAGAAGACAAAGGACGTACTTGCTACACATTTCTTTTGGCCAAAGATGAGACGGGATGTTGAGCGTTTTATTGCTCGATGCACTACATGTCAAAAAGCTAAGTCACGACTCAATCCTCATGGTTTATATATGCCTTTGCCTGTACCTAGTGTTCCTTGGGAGGATATATCTATGGACTTTGTTTTAGGTTTACCTCGAACAAAGAAGGGGAGGGATAGCATATTTGTTGTCGTGGATAGATTCTCGAAAATGGCACACTTTATACCATGTCATAAAAGCGATGATGCTGTTAATGTTGCTGATTTGTTCTTTCGTGAAATTATTCGCTTGCATGGTGTGCCAAATACTATTGTTTCAGATCGTGATACTAAATTTCTTAGCCACTTTTGGAGATGTTTATGGGCTAAGTTGGGGACTAAACTGCTTTTTAGTACTACTTGTCACCCCCAAACTGATGGACAAACTGAAGTAGTCAATAGAACGTTGTCTACTATGCTTCGGGCTGTTTTGAAGAAAATCTTAGTTTCTTGCTTGTTCTTCGTTTGCTCGCAGGAAACAGACCCTCGTGGTCAGGTTGATCGTGCCCCGGCGTGGTCAATAACCTCTCGGAGTTGGTTTAGCGATTGCTAAGGCGCGACGTCCTCGCACGTTCGTAGTCGGATCGTCAAAGTCGACTTCCACCAAAGCGAAATCCACCATCTCATCGAAAGACGGGACACCTTTGCCTCTATCACTTAGCCAGGCTTGAAACGGAATATTTATAAACCGTTACCATCAAAGGGGAGAAAACAACTCCCATGTAAATCGTGCTGGGTCATTATGAGCCCCCCTGCTACTTCATGATGTTAACAGGAAAGTTAAACCGGGCATATTTCTCCGGAATACAAATGAACCGATTTCAGTCAGCTGAACCGGTAAAAAAGTGTTGTTGGCTCAAAGGAAACACAACAAAAATTGAAGAATGGTCATAAAAGAAATATGGCAGCAAAGGCAATGATAAAAACCGTTTGCAAAAACATGCTTTACTGAGCTGATCAGATGGTGTTACCATGGTCGGACAGGACCAAGCCCCCAATAGGAGTGACAATGGTTCAAGTCAGCCAGGTCCCCAATGAAACCGTGGCAATTATGCCGATCAAAAGGCGTGGCAATGGTTCGGGTTCGACCAAGCCCCCAAGTGATTTTGTGGCCTTAGGCCGATCAAGAGGCGTGACTAGTTCAGACTTGACCATGTCCCCAAGTGATCTAGTGGCTTTCGCCTATCAAAAGGTGTCGCGTTGGTTCGGACACGACCAAGGCCCCAAGTGATATCACAAAGCTATTTGAAAAGCAAATGTCAAGGGGTAAACCGGAGGCCGTTTTAAAACAGAACCACTCCATGTAACCACGCATGATATGAAAGGACAGAGACCCCGCTTTAGCTGAGGCTCCGGTTTTATTATATCAATGATAATATATACACTGCCATAATATGTACATAGATAGAGCCGATGGCTCAAGTGTAGTAAGGCCGAAGATGAGCTATATTCCACGGCCTGTTGGTCTCCTCCTCTGATGTGCATGAGTGTTTATGCTCTCGAATATCAATCAGATAGTACGACCCGTTGTGCAGATTCTTGCTGACCACGAAAGGTCCCTCCCAAGGTGGGGATAACTTGTGCATATCTATGTGATCTTGGATGAGCCGAAGCACCAAATCTCCTTCTTGAAAAGTTCTGGTTCTGACCCGGCGACTGTGATAGCGACGAAGATCTTGTTGATAAATCGCCGAGCGGGCAGCCGCTATGTCACGCTCCTCATCTAATAGGTCCAAAGCGTCTTGCCGTGCTGTCTCATTGTCCGCTTCAACATAAGCCACCACACGAGGCAAATCGTGCCAGATATAACTAGGGAGAACCGCCTCTGCTCCGTAGACCATAAAAAATGGTGTGTATCCTGTAGATCTGTTCGGCGTAGTGTGGATACTCCATAGCACAGATGGTAGCTCTTCAACCCAACATCCCGGTGTTCTTTGCAATGGAACCATAAGTCGGGGTTTGATGCCTCGCAGGATCTCTTGATTAGCTCATTCGGCCTGCCCATTGGACTGGGGGTGAGCCACTGATGATACGTCAAGTCTGATGTGCTCACGTTCACAGAATTCCTTCATAGCACCCTTGGATAGATTGGTACCATTGTCAGTAATGATACTGTGTGGAAAGCCAAACCGGAAAATCACCTTCTTAATGAACTGCACCACTGTAGCTGCATCACACTTGCTGACAGGCTCCGCTTCAACCCACTTGGTAAACTTGTCAACTGCCACCAAAAGGTGGGTCTTCTTATCCTAGGATCTTTTAAAAGGTCCGACCATATCCAGCCCCCATGTTGCAAACGGCCAAGTAATTGGAATCATCCTCAATTCTTGAGCCGGCACATGAGCACGCCTTGAAAATTTCTGACAGGCATCACACCGTTTAACCAAGTCCTCCGCATCAACATGAGCTGTCAACCAGTAAAACCCGTGACAAAACGCCTTAGCCACCAGAGACTTTGAACCGGCGTGATGACCACAATCCCCTTCATGGATTTCGCATAAAATTTCACAACCTTCCTTAGGAGAGACGCAGCGTTGAAACGCCCCTAATACACTGCAATGATGCAATTCGCCATTGATAATTGTCATAGATTTGGATCACCAGACTATCTGCCTGGCTAGAGTCTCATCCTCTAGCAACTCTCCCCAGTTTATGTACGCAAGATAAGGAACTGTCCAATCTGGTATAACATGCAGGGCTGCCACCAATTGAGCCTCCGGATCAGGAATAGCTAAATCCGCTTCACCTAGGAGCTTGACTGACGGATTGTGCAACACATCAAGAAAGACATTAGGCGGGACCGGTTTACGCTGAGAGCCCAACCGGCTTAAAGCGTCCGCCGCTTCATTTTTTCGACGATCCACGTGATCCACCTGATAACCCTTGAAGTGACCTGCAACAATATCCACCTCACGACGATATGCAGCCATGAGTGGGTCTTTAGAATCCCAAGTGCCAGACACCTGTTGAGCTACGAGGTCCGAGTCACCGAAGCACTTAACCCGACTTAGATTCATCCCTTTAGCCATCCGGAGACCATGAAGCAAGGCTTCATACTCAGCTGCATTATTAGTACAAGGGAACATTAAGCGAAGAACATAACAAAACTTATCACCTCATGGGGAAGTTAACACGACTCCAGCCCCCGAGCCTTCCAATTGCCTGGACCCATCAAAATGGATAGTCCAATATGTGTGATCCGGCTTCTCCTCTGGTGCTTGCAACTCAGTCCAATCATTGATGAAATCGACCAGTGCTTGAGACTTCACCGCCGTCCGGGGTACGTACTTCAATCCGTGCGGCCCAAGTTCTATAGCCCACTTGGCAATCCGGCCAGTCGCCTCCCGGTTCTGTATGATATCGCCCAAGGGAGCTGAGCTGACCACTGTGATAGGGTGCCCTTGGAAATACTGCTTTAGCTTCCGGCTTGCCATGAAAACTCCATATACCAGCTTCTGCCAATGCGGATACCTTTGCTTGGATTCAATAAGCACTTCGCTGAGATAGTAAACCGGCCGCTGAACCGGATACTCTTTGCCTGCCTCCTTGCGTTCTACCACAATGGCCACGCTAACTGCACGAGCATTGGCTGCTACATATAACAATAACGGCTCCTTGTCGACCGGAGCTGCAAGAACAGGCGGATTGGCTAATTGCTGCTTCAAGTCCTCCAACGCTTCATCAGCAGCCGGACTCCAGATGAACTGATCTGTCTTTCTCAGCATCTGGTATAAAGGGATGGCCTTCTCTCCGAGGCAGCTGATAAACCGGCTCAGCGCGGCAATCCGACCCGCCAAACGTTGAACATTGTTGATACACATCGGTTTAGCCAGGGAGGTGATAGCCGTAATCTTCTCCGGATTAGCCTCGATTCCTCTGTTGGACACAAGAAAACCCAGTAACTTGCCTGCAGGAACACCAAAGACACATTTGGCAGGGTTAAGCATCATTTTATAAACCCGAAAGTTGTCAGAGGTTTCCTTCAAATCATCAACCAGCGTCTCCTTCTGCCTTGACTTGACTACAATATCATCCACATAAGCGTGCACATTGCGGCCGATCTGCTTATGCAGGCAGTTCTGTACACACCGCTGATAAGTGGCTTGGGCGCTCTTGAGCCCAAAAGGCATAGATACATAGCAGAAGGCTCCGAAGGGAGTAATGAACGCCGTCTTCTGCTGGTCCTTAACCGCCATTTTGATCTGATGATACCCAGAATACGCATCCAAAAAACTCAAACGCTCACAACCCGCCGTGGCGTCAATAATCTGGTCAATGCGAGGGAGGGCAAAAGGATCTACTGGACAAGCTTTGTTAAGATCCGTGTAATCCACACACATACGCCAAGTGCCATTTTTCTTAAGAACCAGCACCGGATTAGCAAGCCACTCTGGGTGGAACACTTCAATGATAAAACCAGCTGCTAAGAGCCTGGCCACCTCCTCCCCAATAGCCTTGCGCCTCTCTTCGTTAAACCGGCGGAGAAATTGCTTTACCGGTTTATACTTAGGATCAACATTAAGAGTGTGCTCAGCGAGTTCCCTCGGTACACCTGGCATGTCAGAAGGCTTCCATGCAAAAATGTCCCGATTCTCACGGATGAACTCGATGAGCACGCTTTCCTATTTAGGGTCCAAGTTGGCACTGACAGTGAACTACTTGGACGAATCGCCAGGCATGAAGTCAACAAGCTTGGTCTCAGTCGCTGATTTGAACTTCAGATCTGAATCATGCTCCGTAGTCGGCTTCTTCAAAGGGGTCATGTCCGCCGGATCAACATTGTCCTTATAATATTTTAACTCCTCCGTGACACAAACCGACTCTACATAGGCCGCATCACCTTCCTCACATTCCAAAGCAACCTTGCGGCTCCCATGAACCGTTATTGTCCCTTTGTGACCCGGCATCTTGAGCTGTAAATAGATATAACAAGGCCGTGCCATGAACTTGGCATAAGCCGGCCGCCCAAACAAGGCGTGATACGGGCTCCGGATCTTCACCACCTCAAAGGTTAGTGTCTCGGATCGGGAATCATGCTCGTCCCCAAAAGCCACCTCCAGGGCTATCTTACCAACAGGATATGCTGATTTGCCAGGCACCACACCATGGAACACCGTATTAGACGGTCTGAGATCCTTGTCTGTTAACCCCATGCGGCGGAATGTCTCATAGTACAGGATGTTAATACTGCTCCCTCCATCCATGAGTACCTTGGTGAATTTATAACCT